>NW_026056819.1:0-137976 GCF_023758085.1 Alternaria hordeiaustralica | reverse complement strand
CCAAACAAAACCCCCCCCCCCCCCCCCCTCCCCCTGCGCCCAACCATTCCAACCGCCTTCCAATCCTCCCCAACACACTTCAATTCGGCGTAAGCTTCAACAACCTCCCCCCAGCCCCATCCTCAATCACCCAAATCGCACCCTCCTTATCCTCCCGAATACCTCTCATGCGTTTACCCATGCTGATGCGCTGTGCCTCCGCCGCCGTATCGCCAGTGATACTAACCCTCACAAGCCCTTGTGCGCTAAGCCCCGTGATAACCGCATTCCCCTTCCACCCCTTAAAAAGATCCCCCTTATACAGAATCAGACCAGCAGGCGAGATAACAGGAACCCAATTCGCCTTCGGCGCAGCCATCTCCGGCCTCGAACTATGTTTCGGTATCAACGTGCCATTGTAATGCCGTCCCTCACACACAACCGGCCATCCGTAGTTCTTCCCCGGCACTATCAAATTCAACTCGTCACCGCCAAACGGCCCCATCTCAACCTCCCAAAGCCGACCCTGGAGATCGAAATCGATACCTAGGGGATTCCGGTGGCCGAGCGTGTAAATCTGAGATTGAATAGCGCCTTGACTGGCAAATGGGTTGGACGGGTAGGCAGTCCCGTTATCGTAGAGACGGATTATCTTGCCTAGGTTGGAGGTCATGGATTGGGCGGGGTGCATTTGGTTTATCTCGCCGGAGGATATGTACAACGCGTTGTCTTCAGGACCGAATTTCAATCGGCATGCGAATTGAAGGCCGCCTGTGGCGCGCTGAGAGTGCCGCCAGATGACTTCGAGACCGGAGAGTGCGCCGCTGCTACCACTCAGACTTAGCTTGGTGCGCGCGACTGCGCAGCCTGCGCCGCCGGAACCGTTCTCGGCGTAGCTGATGTAGACGATGCTGTTGTTGGAATAGTTGGGGTGTAAAGCGATGTCGTGGAGACCGCCTTGACCGGCGTACGCGACGGCGGGGACGCCGGTGATGCTGGCTTTTGTTTTTGTGGCCGGGTCGACGAGGAGGAGGGTGCCTTTCCGCTCGGTGACGAGGATGCGGGTGTCGGGGAGGAAGGCGAAGGCCCAGGGTTCGGAGAAGTCGGTTATGGGTGTTGTTTTGAAGGGTTGTTGGCGGGTGGATAGGTGGGGTGATAGGGCCAGGGCGGTTGTGGATAGGGATAGGGCTAGGGCGTATGTGAGGGTGAGGGTGGGGTGCATGATGGAGGCGGTTTGTTGAGTTTCTAGATATCGAGTTTTGATATGGTGGGGTGTTGAGGTTGCTCACTGTGTAAAGAGCCGCTCAGGTTGATCTGCTCCCCAGAAAAGGTAGGTGTATGAGCGACGGAATGCCTGGAGCAGCCTCATATACCATTCTAGTTCCTCCCGGCCTGTGACGTCTTGATGTGTACATGATTTCAGTTAGAGTAGTTGCACTTTACGACCCTGGTAGTGGTGGTATGTGTGTTGGTGGGGCAAGACTTAGAGTGTGATACAATCTTGGAAGTCGTAAGGGATTCGATGCCGGACAATTACCTGCCTAAGGTAGGCGATTGGCGCGCGGTAACTATCTAGGTAGCTATTCCCGCTATAGCACTGCTCGGTAAGTAAGAGCACATAAGTGCCGCTATATTAGAGAAAATACGTGCAAGCATAATAGAGTAGCCAAGGCCTTCACGTGGGTGCTTGAGATGCCGACGGAGGATTCCAAGGCTAGGCGTAACGATAGAGCGCGGCACATGTTTTAACTGCCCGTTTTGGCGCGACCTACATTTGCAAGGTTAGATTAGTAATTTTCCGTCAACCGATATTGAACTTGCGTCACAACACAGCTTCATGTGCCTTCAAACACAACTACTTCCACGAAGACGCTGCCTGCATAAGTTCAACGGACTGTTCCAGGCTTTTTTCACACAACAACAAGTACGCATGTCCTCAATGTACGGGAGTGTAGCACCAATATCCTGTCGATTCCAGCAAAAATGCTTTATCAGTATCATTCATCTCGGTCTTGCCGTGGATATAACGCCCCCGCTCACCTAACCTCCATCTCCATATCCTCCTCCTCAATCGTAGGCAAAACCTGATACATCCTCTTCCCCTTGCCCATCCTCTTCAAGCACCGATCCGTATGCAACAAGTGCCCCCTCTTCTGCCTTACAAAGCCCGCAAAACACGCCGCACTTGACGCAATCGCACCCGCTGAGATATAAATCGGTATGAAGAAGTCCTGCGGCTTATACCAGATCATTGTCGTCGCAAAAGAAAGCAGTTCGAACAGGTTCTGTAACGACATCTCGATAGCGGAGAAAGAGCCACGAGAGGCAGGTGGTGCGTCTTCTTGAACGAGGTATTGGACGCTGAGATCGAAGCCCCAGAGACCGAGGCGGGAGAGACAGACGCCAATTACGAGGGCGCCGCCGGCTAGCATCGGTGCTGTGGTTGTGGGGAAGAGGTGGAATAGGCCGATTGCCAGGGCGATGGCGAGGAGTTGTTCGTTGATGAACCAGAGACCTGCTCGTACGGCGCCGATTTTGTTCATGAGCCACGGCGCTGCGATGGTGGCGGATAGTTCTAGGATAACGGATACGAGCCGCATGACGGAGACGTGCGTGCTGGTGAAGCCGAGGGTGAGGAGGTAGGTCGTCATTTGCGAGGCGAAGGAGAGGACGGTGAGGTAGAGAAGGGAGAGGGAGAAGGAGGCCAGGAAGGCGGGGTTGGTGATGTATTCGCGATACGGCGCGAGGTGTGCGGTTAGAGTTTTGGTGATGGTGGAGCGGAGCGTAGTGGTATTTGGTGCGGTATCCTGGTTAGGCGATGAGGCTCGCTGTTGCAGTTCCGTAGCAATGTCCGTTTCAGACGCTTGTTTCGTCACGACGCCCTTTCCAACACTTAATTCCGGTACCGCGGCATAGACGTTCGCGATGGCGAAGTATTCTACCAACACGCTTATCGCGTTTTGTGCGAAGACGGCCCAGATGGCGAGTTTGGTGGAGTATCCGTCTACGAGTCCGATGCCCACGGGCGCGATGAGCTTGCAGATGAGATCTATCCTGCGCATCGCGCTGTTCAGCTCTTGACGGTCGACAGATAGACTCTCGGACACGACGACAATCCAGTCGCGCTCCACAGATACGGTGTTGGCGACAAATGCGAGTTTCTCGATGCATGCCAGCACCACGCTGATGAGGAATAGTCCGTAGATAACCATCCCAATATCCTTCTCTTCTCCACCTAAACCCAGCATCGCTACCAAAATCGCACAACTCCCCGCTACACTAACTCTTTGCCACACAATACTCTGGCGCACAACCCATAATCTATCTCTCCGGTCGACCAGCCCTCCAATCCATGATCCGAGGACGGCAGCGGCGAGTGACCGGAAAAGCGCATAGCATGATGCGAAGAATAGCGTGCCAGGAAAGATTTTGGCTAGGAAGATCACAGCGCCGAATTCAAAGGTGCGCGCATTCCACGTCGAAAGTAAATGTGAAGTGTACAGCTTGGTGAGGAGGTGGCGGGGTGATCGTCGCGTGGGCGATGGTGTTGATCGGGCGGGGTAGACTGGTTGTGGTTGGGTTGGTGAGGCCGAAGGAGAGCTGGCCTCGCTCGTCGAACTCGTCATATCGTCACAAGGTGTGTAAGTAGAAAGAAGCAAAAAGGCAAACCGCCCTCACAGCGAAAAAGAAGCTACATATCGTGTCGCAAGGTTTAGCTGCCTAATACCGTGATGGTCATGAGACGGGTGCCCGATGCTGTGGGAAACGGACGCCTGGGCCTTCCGAGTCGCCTCATGGATTGCGTTTGCACGTGTGGACCCTGTCGATCTGATGGATGGGGTTAGGCGGCGTTGGGTTAGCGTCGCGAGGATTGATGGATTTGATAGATAGCAGGGCCGAGTGTACATGAAGAAATGTTCCTCAAGAGCTGTCGAGACGGGATCGTTGGTTTGGTGGATAGTGGTGGGTGTGATGGATGATGGGTCTTTGCTGTCATGTTGAGTGTGCCAAGACTTCATGGTTGACGGGAACCTTGAATATCGCCGTTATTTTGCATTTGTAGCCCACGTCTGTTCATCCTCATGCTCTTTAAACCCGAGTAAGCATCATCCCAAGTATGCCCAGAGGGCGCTTAACTAGAGAGCTTGGTCTAGTAGCCATAGTACCCAGGTACTTAGGTAGCTGTGTTATGATTGCACGTAGTTGCAACTCTACTTGATCAATGAGTAGAAACGCTTGTCTCATAACATTGAAAGCATGCGCAGACCACGATGCTTAGTATGTATTGAGGTAAGGTATTTCGATGTTTCCCAGTGATAGTGTGGAGCATTGAACTGCAAAGACAACGTCGGTGTTGCGAGGGTGTTCTTAGCGCGAACCCTGGATCTTGGAAGGACGCGTTTCCTAAGGTCGGTCCATCCTCCAACAGACTTCCTTCCATGCAGGTCACCATATACTGTCAATGGCACTCGATTGTCCTGTCGCGGGTTCATGGCTTTGCGCCTCCTTCTCACTTTTCATGAAGATGTTCGGCTATACGGCAAGGCGTCAGACGCTTGGCCAGGACGTGCTCGTGCATCCACCTACATGACGCGTACCTAGGTCGCATGCCTCCAACCTTGGAAGGCTGATAACACGCACACAGGCTCCCTTTGCTACGAGGAACGAATGAGACGCTCTCTACAGCGTGTCAGAAGGGGTAAGCTATCTCATACGACCCCATAGTCATCACGAAGCTGACAGTCGCAGGATGGCTCGTCCTACCACTCGGCAGACACCCCGCTCGCTTCCAGCCTCCGCCCGCCTTTTTGCAGCCCACGAACAATACTCAATCAGTAACACCACGAAACAACGCCCAGCACGATGGAGACAAGCAAGAGCGAAGCAAGTTTGCAAGGAGCGTGCTTGAAGGAAGCACGGTAGCCCTGATATCGCTCTTCGGCCTGGGCCTTGGCGGCTATGCCTACAGCCTGTTCTACAAGCGGACCGTCGCGAAGAAAATTGAGAATGCCTTTGCCACGGGATACAGCTCGCAGGAGCGGGTTGCGTTGGGTCGCATCTCCTACGGCACGGAGCCAGACAAGATACAAGAGATCGTAGAGAGGGAATACTGGGTTCCGCGAGCGGAGCAGGAGGATATTGATAACGTCGTCAGCGGAAGAGCCAGAGGAAGATACTATCTGGTCATTGGCGAGCGAGGTACTGGCAAGCGTGCGCTACTCCTAGAGGCTATGCGGAAGGTCAACGGCGACGGCATTGCTATGCTGGAAGCACATAACGATCTGGAAGTCTTTCGAACGCGACTCGGCAAGGCCATCGACTACGAATTCCACGAAGACTACATTGGAGGACTTTTCAGCATTCGGGGCCCTAGGGACAGCTCGCCGCTACTGGACATTGAGAGAGCGCTCAACCAGATGGAGAAGGTAGCCTTGTCGCTGCGAAAGCGTCGCGGCAAGCCTCTTCTCATGATCATCAACAACATCCATCTGTTCAAAGACGACGAAGCGGGGAAGCATCTACTGGAGATCTTGCAACAGCGCGCCGAAATCTGGGCTGGCAACGAGCTTGTCACAACCGTCTTTACGTCCGATGAATTCTGGACTTTGGAACGATTAACACCGCATGCGACCAACATGCACGTCATCAGCGTCAGAGACGTACGGAAGAACGTGGTAACCACCGCACTCAAACAATACCGCGCTCGCTACCACAACGAAAACGTACCCCAGAGCATCCTCGACGAAGTCTTCGCCAAAGTCGGCGGCCGACTAATCTTCCTAAACCAAGTCGCCAAATCCCACGACATGCTAGAAACCTGCAAGCAAATCAACCGAAGAGAGAAAATGTGGTTCCTAAACAACTGCTGGATCCTCGGTGACTCCATGGATGACGACGTGGAAGAACAGCAAAAATACTGCGCCGCTGCCATCGTCCTAGCACGTGCCCTTGTACTCCGCGAGAACGAGACACCCGCTTCGGATGATCAGTTCACGCTTCCCCAGATTCCGCTACACGAGGCCCGCCAGATTATCACGCGCGCCGACTTTGTGCACCCGTTCGATCACATCAACGTTATTCACATCGATGCGCATGGTATGGTAAGAGCAGATTCTGTGCCGATGCAGAATGCGTTTAGGGAGGTTGTCCAGCAGCCAGGCTTTGAGGAGCATTTGAAGGCGACGCTGAATAGGTTGGATGAGCTGGAGAGTTTGGCGAGGACGAGGGAGGTTGCGATGAGGGATCCGCCGGATAGGAGTGGGGGGATTGTGCCGGTGCAGACGTATTGCGCGAAACTTTGAGAGGGTGAAGAGGTGGGTTTGTAGGTAGCAGACCGCGCGGATGTCGTGCGTGTGCTGCCTGTGGCGGTTGTCGCGATCCCGTGCATGCTAGCACAAACATCGAAGTGGTATACAGTCAGCTTCGCATTCGTCTCCTCACAGCAAGTCTTTCTCCTCGCCTTCATCTTCAGCAGCTTCCATCGCGCCATGTCCTTATTAGACCTCCCAAAGGAATTGCTCAGTAGAGTGTGTCGTTTCATCGGTCTCGATCACCAGAGGCGAAAGTACGAGCACAAAGACTTCGGATCCCTACGCCTCACGTGCAGGGAACTGTACAACCGGACAACTTACGATGCGATTATCCGATACGGCCCTATGCTTCGCGTGCTAAAGATCAAGTTCACTTATCCGTCCCTCTGTCGGATCTTGCAAATCGTCAAAATTGAGGAGTTCCGTGATCGAATTGTGGCACTGGAATTGGATCCGTACACAAGCCTAGACGTCCTGGATCCATCATTACCACCTCACCCAGGCGATGAAGAGAGAGAAATGTTCACCGATTCAAGTGAAGCCGTTCTTCTTCTAACAGAGTGCTTGCGGTGGTTGGCCAAGGCGAAACGGCTTGTACAAGTGCAGCATTCCAGGTCTGAATCAATCCATGTTTCTTTGGCGGCTTTAGTGGAGGCTCAGTTCCCGGTCAAGCTTGATATCGTGTACGCATCCCCGCGTGCCCTCATAGCTCCGCCGGGTCACGGAGATTTTGGACGATCGCCTGCGATTTACGTTCCCTACATCAGGTGCATCTCAACAGATGGAGGTGTTCCAGGGGTGCTGGATTATGACGAGGAACTCATCCGGGAGCTGGGCGAAGACAAGAACGAAGTAGGCATCCACATTAAAAAGTACCGCCTTCGCCAGCCAGCCGTCGCTGCCTTTTGGTTCGGTCTGCGTGATATCGAGAACCTGCACATCTCAGGCTGCATATGCGACCCATACTTGCGCTTCTGTAACGCATGCGATGACACTTTTACCCACATCTTCAATGTCGCCTTCAATCACTTAACGGTTTTCCATCTGTTCAGTATGTACGTTAGCGGTGGCCGCCTTCGAAGGTTTCTCCGAGAGCAAGGTCACACACTCACTCAGTTGGAATTCTCAATGAATGTCTTGACTGATGGTTCATGGAAGACTATTGCACAAGGGCTGCAGAAGCTACCTTTCTTGCGTGGGCTTACTCTCGACCATGATCTTTTGCAGAAAGTTGCCGTCCCAAGACTGCAAGGCCAACAGATACCTGTGTATCAATGCGAGGACCCCGAGGATGACGATGCGGACGGAGACAAAGTTCGTCACTATCTGGCATTCTTTATCGAGAATTTCTGCACCTCGAGATATACGGGTAGTAGATATTTGCCGTGGCCTTTGCCACATTATCACAAGGTGGATCTCCCGATCTTCCAGCTGACTTACGGCCCGGAGACTATTGACCGCGACCCTGCTAATCAGGCGCTGGAAAGGTACGTTATGGAAGTTGAAGGGGAGTAAAGGTAGAGAGAGAGAGAGAGCAAAATACAACGAGCTCGAAGCCGGGTCAGATCTCGCATGTCACTGATCACTAAGATTTGTCAAGAAATGTATGTCAATTGCGCGCACCAACGGAGCTTGATGCCGCCGAAGAGGACCAGACTTGCACTGTACAGCGTTCGAGGTGTTTGGAATATGTACCTGCATCGCAGTCATTATCTATAAACCCAATAGAAAGCTTCGTCTTTTAACCTGAGTATTAGCATAGCCAAGGACTAACAGAGATCTTGACTGTTGGTGAGCAGATTGGCTGCGGGCGGCACGGCAGGTGAGCTTCCGGGCAAGATGACGTCAGCAGCTTCTGCAAGCGAGCTGCGAGCTTCATCTCCAGCTACCCCGAAGCTGCTCTCCTCATCACGAAATACCTCAACACCAGCCCTTGGCCCATGTCTCCGAAGGTACAACAACCCACGGCAAGCCGGAAAGAATGCTCGATCGAGTAGATTGTCCGTGACATGTGCATGCGGCGACATCCCCTCATCATTGGCAGCCAGCTCAAAGTCTTGGTTTTTCCGACATCCGAATTGACCAAACCGAATTGCGGTAGCGGGCCATCCCAAAACCTGGAGAAATACGACGATCTCTTCCATAGATGGGTGCGGAGCCCCGCAAGATGATATCCAGGGCTTAGGTTCCTGAATGCTCGGGTGATTAGAATCCGGAGCCGCTTGGCTGGTAAACATCCATGCTTCTGCAACCGGCTATATGAGGTCTACAGCCATGTACCAAAAAATGTTCGTCACCCCAGTCCGCCATCGCATCACATCGCAATGGGTTTCAATACGCTTTCATGTCAGCTTCTGCTAGCTGCGGCGACTGCCTCCGCCAAATGGATCGTTCCTGGAGCGCGTTGGAGAGCTACTGATGACACGCTTGTGAATGCGCACGCTGGTGGTATTACTGTGGATCAAGAGACGGGCAAGTACTTCTGGTTCGGCGAGTACAAGATCGAGGGACAGGAAGAGGGTGGTGGTGTTAGTGTGTACAGCTCCGATGATCTCGCGACATGGGAGCCTCACGGTCTGGCCCTGGAGCCCATCGAGGGCCACCCCTACATTTCGCCCGAGGACATCATTCAACGGCCGAAGGTTGTATTCAGCGAAGGTACTGGTCAATACCATGTAATCACTCGTCTTCAGCAACCACGGTAGCTTTGCTAACATAAATAGATGTGGTGGCACGCCGACAACTCCACCTATGGAGAGCTTCTTCAAGGTCTTGCTGTCTCAGACAACATCACCGGCCCCTACAGCTTCGTCGATGCTACAGCGCCACTTGGGAACTGGTCACAAGACTTTGGTCTATTCGTAGACCAGAAAGACGGTCGAGCGTACTCGCTATACTCCAACGGTGACCGCAGGGAAGGACGTGACGTTTACCTCACTTCCTTCAATGAGAACATCACTGCTCTAGATGAAGTCGTCCATCGTTTCGACAAGTACGACCTCGAAGCACCAACGATCGTGCAGACCGACAAGAGCTACTTTGCGCTGATGTCGCATAAGACGGGTTACCGCCCAAACAGTAAGTAATGACATTCAACGGACATCTTCATCATGTGCTGACCGCTTCTAGACGTGGTTGCCTTCCGCGCCGACTCCCTTTCTGGTCCCTGGTCTCAACCATTCATCATCGCACCGCTCAACACACGTACCTTCAACTCCCAATCTGGATTGAACCTTCGAATCAACGGTACCAAAAAGACTACCTACCTGTACATGGGTGACCAATGGGACTCTATCAGTCTGTGGGAAAGCAGATACATCTGGCTACCGCTTGAGATTGACGAAGAGAAGAAGTCGGTTGAGCTCAAGTGGTACGATGTCTACGACCTCGACGTGAAAACCGGAGAAGTCACAGCCATCAACGGCACTACCTACTATGGCAAAGACGCCACAACCACCGGCGACGCCTACCACCAGGAAGCCACCTTCGGCAGCGATGGCGTCATCGTCACCGGCATCTACGGCAACGACAGCAAAGTCACATTCTCCAACATCGAAGGCACCGGAAAGCCCCAATGGGTCTCATTCTACTACCAGAACACCGACGATATGGGCTTCGGCGACCAGCCTGGAGGTTCACCCGATCGTATCAATGGAACTTGGCAGCTTCGCCGCATCTCGAGCGTTATTGTTAACAACAAGACGGAAGAGGTGGAGTCGCTGTACCAGAGGGATACGCACAAGGGTATTATTTTGAGCACACCGCTTATGTTGAACTTGAAGGAGGGTAGTCATAACACTATTACTATTGGTGGGCTGGATAATGGGCAGGATGTTAAGGGCGCGGATATTGATCGGATTGTCGTGTACCCTCCGGAGGAGTAGAATGCTTGAGAGACAGATACATTGAGAGAATGAAAGAAGACCAGTGAAATCGCGCGCAATCTGTGTTGTGTTGGGCACTTCATACGCGCGATACTGTAAGTGGCTAGCGTTGTTTGCACTCGCGCCTTCCACTACGCATTGCGTTGCTCTCTCACCTCGCCTCATCTCGCAAACAACACGCAGTTAGCTGTTTATATCAACGAGAAATCCCGAGCTTTTTGCCGTTCTACTCCATCATAGGCCTCTATCATCACCTCGTGATCTCCTTAAAGCGAGCGAAGGAAGCTTTCGCCCGCGCACCCGGGAGTCTACATCAAACGCCAACCCGAATATTCGCGCCTTTTCGAACCTTCGTAGGCGCCAGATACCCACTCACAGCCAGGAGTTCACATCAGCCACCACACTCAAGCGACGCGCCTCCACCTCACCGCTAGACGCCTACAGCAGCGACAACACTCAAGCTTTGCGCCATTCAGTACCACTGTAGGCCTCAACCACATTTCCCCCAGGCTCGACAAACTCAGAATGTCTCTGCCATCCCTACCCACGGAGATCATCAGCAAAACGTGTCGATACCTAGGCCTGAAGCGCGATGTAGATGGCTCCGTATACTACAATAACGATGATCTGCAGTCGCTCCGCCTCACCTGCCGAAACCTTCACGCGAAGACTACTTTCGACGCCGCGGTTAGGTACGGACTATTGCTAGAGGAGCTCGAGATATTCGTCGACTACAAGGGACTCTGCCAGCTATTGCACATAACTCAAATACCAGTTTTTCGCGACCGGATCAAGCGAGTGCTGTTCTATTATCCTATGGTGGCAAGCACGGCGGACGACTCAGATATTCCATGGGGATTGTCCCCGACCCGTGAAATGCGCCGCGAAGAGATTTCGACATACTTAGAAGCCCCCGAAGCGGTTGAATTGCTAGCAGCATGCTTCCGGAACTTGAAGCAAGCGACTTCTTTGGAGGAAATTCCGGTACGGAGCACGGATTTGCACCGTCTTATACATGCCGCTTCAGCGAGGAGCGGCTTTGCAAGGAAGAAGGCAGTCTTCACAGTACAGCCTGAAAACCTCAGTAACGCTGATCATCGTACTCTGATGATAAATCCAGCGGATTGCTCACCATACACCAAGGGTATCGAGATTAGCACCTCGACCTTACATTACATGTTCCTACGTCCCGAGATCAAGCAGACAATCCAGGACGCCAAAAGGTGGAACGAACATGGATATCATTTGAAGGGCTATCAACCTGATCACACAAATCTGTCCCGACTTATCGCAAATCACAGTCAGATCGAGACCCTTCGTCTGGACGGGTGCGAGACCCATCCTCGCTTGAGATTCTGCGACGGCTGCCATGCAGTGTTTACTAGGCACGTTGCTGCTACACATTACTCCAACATCACCAGGCTGAGTCTCCACGCAATCTATATTAGCGGCAGTCGACTTCGACGTTTCATAAAACAACACTCAGCCACGTTGAAGGAATTCGACTCCACATTCGTAACGCTAACGGACGGATCATGGCGCTCGATCGCCCAAGGCCTATACAAGCTCCCAAAGCTAGACATGCTACACTGGGCTCTTCTGTTCCAAAAGCATGCAGTACCTCGTCTTGGGAGTGATTCTATGTCCGAGACAGAACTTAAACCATTCTGTATCGATAGTTGTACTTGGGAGGGAACCTCAAATGTCAGGAACTATCTACAGACCTTTGAGGATTACTTCCGCACGCGCAAGTACTACAAAAAAACTAGGGGAATTGGAAGTGGTGTAACTGCTGCGAAGACACGACCGAACTTCCAGGAGGTCATCATGTATTGGTTCGCTGACGTGGTGATGAAGCCTGCTGGAATGGATTCAGCCTACGCGATTGAACGATACGCGGAAGAAATACTGGACTAATCATCTAGTAAGGAGGAAGCACCAGATGCCTTGACGAAAAGGACGGAGGGGTAATGACGCAGGAGCTATTGATTGTGGTACAATGTGCACAAACACGCCACTCTTCACGGACTTTTGGGCGAAATTACAAAATCTCCTACTCGACGATATATCATTGTCAGATCATCCCCTCTACATCATTGATTCATTTGAAGAGTACATCTCTGTATTAGCGCGCGGAATTATAGTGTTCAGATGTTCGTATCTACATCCAAGTGCGGTAACGACATTACGACTACGAATTTTCAAGTTTCACTCTAACCTACCGACCTCTCCAAACTTCAACAAGCAATTTCAGGAACCCTATGTCGTCCTCGTGCGATGGCCAGCCTCGTATCGCACGGTGCGACAAACGTGGAGCCAACACAAGTCATTTCTCACCATGCGGACCCGTCCAGTACTAAATCAATACATACAGAAAGGTGTCTGGTATACAGAAACCGAGAGAATCGTTTTTTTTTTCATTGCGTAACGCGAGTGGTGCCAATGAATAGTGAATGATAGCCGCACATAACAGTACCTGGAGCCTAGCGCCCAACGGGTACTCATGCCTACATAAGTCTTGGAATTGTTAAACAGAGTCATAAGGCGCTCACGTCTACGCCTCGACCTACCCTGCTTGGCTTCTCGATCGACCACCCTGCACGCTCGGTAGCAGTCGCTCACGAGTCCTCGGACTATACCCACCAGATAGCACACGATGTCATTATCATCACTACCCGCCGATATCATCAGCAGAATCTGCCGTCATCTTGGAATGATCCAGGATGAACGCGGTGGCTTCACTCATTACTGCAACGATGAGGACTTCCTACCGCTTCGTATAACTTGTCGAGAGTTGTACTCGAAGACCATGTACGACGCGTCGGTGAGATACGGGCTACTTCTTGAGCAGCTAGATATCGAAGCCAGCCACAACGGGCTCTGCGCCCTCCTTCACATCACCAAGATCCCCGACTTCTCCCAGCGGATTCGAACATTGATACTCAAGTCTCCTTATGAGAACGAAGCTCCGCCAGACTACTTGACGGCCAACTGGGTGAGGGATCTCCGCACCCCAACTACGTATGAGACACTTACTAACGCCGCTCACCCACACCTCAGGCTAAAGCCGCGTTTCGAGGGCAAATCGTCGACGATATAACAATGTCTTTGGAGGCTAGCGAGACGGTACACCTTCTCGCGCAATGTTTTCGGAACTTGAAAGACGCTCCTGCGCTATCGGAGGTTACCGTTCACGGGCGCAACTTGTACGGTCTTGTTCCCGCCGCTCTAGCAGCAAGTGAGTTTCCACGCGAGATCGCAATCTTTGAGGTACTAGCGCAGCCTGTCGTCGAATCAGGCTATCGCAGCGTTACAAATTCCCCAGAGGAATGTGCGCCATACACAAAAGGTCTGAGCATCAACGCGCCCGACTCGGCTTTTAAGAGTGGGACGCCGCTCGATAGGAAGCTGGCAAAGAAGAAGGAAAGACAGGTCGGCAACCAGGGCTACCACTTCAAAGGATATCAGCCAAGCTATCGAGAGTTCTCCGGATTTCTTGCAGCATATAACGAGATCACCCATCTTGAAATCGTTGGATGCGATAAGATGCCCATGCTAAGGCTCTGCGACGGATGCGACGCGGTGTTCAAGCATATTGTGACCGCGAACTTTCCTCACCTGACCTATTTCTCTATGAAAAAGGCCTACGTGAGTGGAAGCCGACTCCGCCGCTTCGTTAAGCAGCACACCAAAACCCTGAAGGAAGCCCGCTTCTCATCCGTTTCTCTGACGGATGGCTCATGGCAATCTCTAGCCCAGGGCTTGCTCAAACTACCGAAACTCGAGACGCTCTACTTTGAATATCTCTACCAAAGACACGAGGTCGTCAAGTCTAAGATTCCGTCTTTCTCCGATCAAAGCTGGTATACCGAGCTCGTATATTACGGAAAGGCGAATATCAAACTCTTTCTGCAAATGTTTCTGCAGCACTTCTGGACGGCGGACTTCGACCGCAAACCATACTCTCGTGGCTATACCACACAACCGTCGCGCAAGACTCGGGCAAGATACTACCAAGTGTACATGTATGACTTTCCTAACGTTGTGGCGAGTCTCGGATATATGGAAGCTGCATACGTTGAGATGCGATACGCACAGGAGGTTTTGGACGTTAGTTCTGACTGGAGTGACATGCAAACGTACAAGATGTACTAGAGGATACATGTTTGCTGGACCGGGCTTCTTACAAGGTCAAAGCTTAGCGACCATCCTGAGGGTCTTATGTAGGTTTTCGCGTGTAGTTTTATTGCGCCGTAACAGCAATTGGCCTCCTGGGGGCGCCCAAAACGATGATGGTCCAGAGCCTAGTCCTGTACATCATCGCTCAACTCAGATACTAGTCATCTTTGGGGAGTTATCACGTTCTGGTATTGCTTTGGTCCGCACGCAAATATACCCCACGATGCCTCAATATTAGCTTTCAATCCTCGCGCTTTGTCTGTGTTTCCGTGAGCAAGAGCTTCTGTGCAACTCGGCAAAGATTGATTGCCTCTTGGTCTAGTGCTGAGACAGATAGGGCATGCTCAGTTCCCCTACATAGCGCTATTGGACTATATCACCGCAAGCTCTTGTGTTGACGCGATATGCGATCTGTTGGAATGTGGTATACCGCATGTTTCCATGAACTGCATTCGCTACACCAGCGATAACTTTTGCAATTCCGATCATGCTGGGCGAAATCAACGCACCATATTATAGATCTCGTGGATAGATTGGGGTTTTTTCAGCGGTTGGTATCCACATCTCAGTGCGGTAGCGATAATAATTACGCGACTGCTGTTTTCCAAATCTTTTCGCGAAATGCTCGGTCTTTAGGTAACCTACTCATCTCTTCATCACTCAGTAGACAGCTTCAAGCGTCTCATCGACGCGCGCGATGGCCAGTTTCACATCGCAAAATGCGACAATTACGGCACCAACGCAAGTCACTTCTCATCCTGCCGACCCGTCCAAACCCTCCTTCTTAGAACTGCCTGCCGAAATACGAAACGCCGTTTACGAGCTGCTTTTCGAGAATGATGGTCCCGTCTTCTTACACAACGCTGACGCATTCTTTCCACGAGCCCCGGACCTAGACGACTACGACGATGATGGGGGGCCACGCTGTCTGTGCGAATCCTGTCGATATGAAGGCATCTCGCATTACGAACGCGACCGTTCAGCATGGGCAGCAGCTATGGACAACGACGCGAAGGATCTGAAGTTTTTGAAAGCACATTTTGCCCACGGCCTTTCGGATGGGCTCGGCATGCTCACATCTTGTCGCCAGATTTGTTCCGAGGCAGTTGGAGTGCTCTACGGGCACAACACGTTCGCTTTCACTCGACGCACCGACAGACACGATATCAACTATCTTACAAACGAATATCGTGCATGGTTTGAACCAATCTTTTACAATAACGAAAGATACAACCAACTGAACTACTCTGCTCGATGGATGGATTCTATTGGAGATAACTACCGCTTCCTGCGCAAGGTGGTCATCGACACGGATGCCATGTGCCCATCCCATTGCCGGTGGGCGGCCGATTTCGATGTCCTCCCCCTCCTTCGCATCATGTGGGCGCATCCGGAAGCCAAATGCGAGATAGTCTTTGAGTCTACAGGAAGAGCGCTTTCTGCGCATATTCATGGTGCAAGTGACCCTACAGCGGTCCCCGAAGATCTCAACACTCTTTTACATACTCTCGGGAAAGAAGATATGCTTGGACTAAGGCATGTTTCGCGATCGTTAAAGAGTGTCGTGATTGAATTTAAACAAGTGGGAAGATCGCGATCTGAATGGCACTTCGTCAAGTACAAACGCTCGGGGCTGAGGTTCTTCACTGTTCTGAGTAAAGGAGCAGAAGTCTCCTGGAACCCAACGAAGCCGATAAAATCCCGCGCAGACCTGCCTAGATCGATTCGACAGATCATCGCTCGATATGTAGCACTTGGGCCCGAAGGCATCGTCGTGGATCTGACTGCGCAAGCTACCCACGGACTTGATCTCACCCTTCTCAGTCTGGTTCCCTGCTCGGTGAAGTCTCTCGTCCGACCAGGGTATTCGTTGACCCTCTCAATGACCAGTCAGGAAGCCGAGACGAGTTTCAAGAGATTTAGCGCACTCGACGCCCTGCTCTGGCCGGAGGCTATCAACAACACAACTATCAGCTACATCGCCAGGGGCGAATTTGGGCTTACCAGCGGCCAGAGCATCGACCTCAACTTCATCTTGGACGACGAAAAAGGTCTCGAGGATGTTAAGATTAACATGAGAGGTCTCGTGCGCTTCCTGAGCAGCATGTCCATACTCAAAGCCAGTATGTGGTCGACTATCAAGATCATTATAAACGACAACGAAGGACACCAGAGAGAATGCTCAGAAGTGCCGATAAAGAAGCTAAGACAAGCCGTCTTCCTCTTCTTCACCGACCTCCTCCGAGACAGCATCTATGCTCGTGAGCGCCAACATTACACACCCAACATACGCATCAACGGCTTCGGCGCCATCCTCAAATGCATTGAGAAACCGCACGAGTTCCGTTGCACAAGGGCAACCAGATGGAAGTCCGACGTGAGCAGCAATGCTGTCCCTGGCTTTTCGGGAGGCCAGAAGTTGAGACTTGCTTCGGTGGCTGATGTCATTCGGCGGCGTGCAGAGCTGATGGACTTTGCATGTCCGATAGATAGGCGCGACGAGTGCTTGATACATGCTTGGGACGATTTGAGGCGGTGTGTGGAGGTCGGTTGGGGCAGTCTTGATGATGCGCTAAAGAAGATGAGGCATTGAAGGATTCCAAGGTTGTGAGTGGGTCCATGCTCCGGGGAGAATGCGGGACATCAGGAGTTCTGGACGCGCCATCGGAGAAGCGCGGTAACCTCGGCGTGATACTGGTGCTGATGTGGTCTGCAAGAACTGGCGGAGAATGCGGTGATAGCTAGGTATGGACACAGAGTAGCATCAATGAATGACATTAGCAGCATCATGAGCCATCGCTGGAAGTTTGCACGCGTGAGTTTCGCGTTGACGTGCTAACCTAGAACAGCCTAGCTTGGATACTGTGCCGCCCCTTCCAGTTGTCTTCAGACCGCCATCAGCTCCGTCGTCCTTTGCAACACCAATTCTGCTTGTCAATACCGTTTCGCACACATCTCTTCATACACTGCCATGGATATACCAAAAGGCTGTTCGGCGCCTCTAGATCCGTCCGCGCCATCCTTCCTGACGCTGCCGGCGGAGGTGCGCAACACCATCAGCGAACACGTGTTTGTGCTGCCACGACGACCTGGAATACGCATACATAACTCCGACTTCTACTACGACCGACGGTCTTATGAGATTCGTGCAGACGATGAGTCTTTCGCCGGTGACAGCTCGGAAGATGAATGGGAATGGGTTGGCCCTCCTTGGACGCGCAGGCGTGTTCCGCGCAGACTGAAAAGTTGGCAGAAGAGGCAAGACGATGGATCGAAAGAAGCACAGAAGTTCAGGCATGAAGCATCAATTGGACTCGGCTTGCTGAAGTCTTGTCGCCAGATTTATCATGAAACGGTTGGCATCTTGTACGGCAACAATACCTTCTTCGTTACCAGAGTCGGTACCAGGTGTGACCGCGAAGCAATCAGGCGGTGTCAAGCCAGCGACCGGGATGACTACCACCAGATCAACTATGCGCCAATTTGGCTCACCTCACTTGGCTCTCAGATGAGGTTGATAAAAAAGGTAGTGATCGACATCTCGACTGTCTGCGGTTTCGGATGTGGCAGGGCCCAAAAGGGCCAAAACCTACTGCCTTTACTAAGGAAAGTTTGGAATGGGGACCTACCACGCTGTAGCATTACCTTCGCCCACTCTAGTCTTCCATTCGCATGTCCCGGATGCATTTATCCCAGCAGCTCGAGCCTTGCAGATCTCGTAGCACGCACTGCCCGATTGAACGAGGCGTTCGCGGCTCTTGCCAAAGATGAAGCGTTAGATCTCCGACGCCTTTCCAATTCGGAACCGCTTCTCTCGTCCGTCACTATGCACCGTCACGCCGAACACGGTCAGGTGGAGTACTACACAGGATCGCGAAGTGTTCACCGTTCTTTTGATGTCGACCCAGTGTCCGGCGCGGTAGAATGGTCTACCGCGAGGCCAGTCAATTCACTTATGGATCTTCCTGGCGAAGTGCAAGGCATGATCTGTGCTTATGCAATCACCGCGGAAGATCGTCTTCAGCTTCCCATAAATTCCGCCCGGAAACCCAATTTTCATCGGAATGTTTTCGATGTTTCTGCCACACTCCGGAGATCTTTAGTTGGAGCTATTGGTCGATACATGCCGGTGGTCATGGAGCTTACGGCTAAAGAGAGAGTCAATGACTACAGCGACGCGGATTTGCTGAGACGATACGACGCTGAGATGGGGGCCCGCAACGACGGGCATCAAAATCGCCTGATGGAACAGATCGCCGTTCAAAGCCTGTATACGACGTTCGCACTACCAACGATCTTGGTCCAAGTGACACTCACCCGCCCCACTAGCCCCACAGATGTTCGCATCAACATGAACGGGCTGCTCCATTCGATCCAGGACGTTTATTACGACGACGAGGTGGACGAGACTTGTGTTGCTGTCGAGCTTCAGCACACTGGAGGCGACAATGAACACCACGAGATCCACTACACTACGCTTGGGAGACTTAAGATGAGCACGTTCCTCTACCTCACGGACAGTCTCGATCAGATTCGTCCAAAACACTGGAAGAGAAGTGCCCGGCAAGCCTGCCCGGAATTATGGATTGATGGACACGCAAACCTGGTAGACTTACCCGCACCACCGCTGGGGTTTCGATGGAGCCACACGGATTCATTAAACTTTTTAAGTGATGGAACGACATTGAAAAGATTCATCAAGGAAATCGAGCGTCGCCCAAATTATCCCAAGACAAGTTGCTGTTTTGATACTGATACTGAGTGCATGTACCACTCATGGAGGTTTTTGAAGATGTGGGCACAATGTGTCTGGAGGAAGAACAACGCACGCTCGACGAAGCAAGGACAGACGCTTGGTTGTTAGAGTCGTGTTGCAGATGGATTGAGAAGAAGTTTCTTTCTCTTTAGCCACATTAACCATCAGCCCTCCACCCCTCGAATCAAATTCTTGATACCCTCTCCTCTCGACGTCTTCTCCCATGCGTCGGTCGCCTTCTCAAACGGCGTCACCGAGCTGATCAACGGCTTCACATCGATTAATCCCTTCTCCAAGAACCCTACCGCAAGCTCATAATCCCCGGCACCATATCTGAAGCACCCCCTCACCATGAGTTCTTTCTGGCCCATAGCCACAATCGGAAATTCGATCTTCGGCTTCCCAAGCCCGGTCTGAACATACTTCCCACCCGGGCGCACAAGGTTGATGCCCATATCAATACTTGTTGTCGCACCAGAAGCTTCGATGACTGTGTCGACAAGACCGCCAGTCGTGTCGATGCCATACTCAACAAGGTCGAACTTCTTGAGTAGCGCTTCGGCGTTGTCTTCTGGACTTGCGTCGGTCGACGAGCGGAAGGTCTCGCACTTCAAGTAGCTCGCCGCAAACTCTAGCTTCTTCTCCAAAATGTCGACAATGATGATGCGATGCGCACCGAACTGACGCGCGACCGCCGCGCAAAACAGCCCTATCGTCCCACTCCCCATTACCACGACCGTTTCGCCAGGCTTCACATCACCCAGTTTAACCGCATGGACAGCTACCGCGAGCGGCTCAACAAGCACCGCTTCATCCAACCCCATCCTATCAGGAATCTTGTACACAAAGTCCTCCGCGCTGCGAAAATACTTCGATAACGTGCCCTGCGTATCAGGCGGCCCTGGCGCCGCAGCAAAACGAATATCGCGACACATGTTGTACACCCCAGATTTACACGCTTTGCAGATACGGCATGGTATGCCTGGTTCGATAGCTACGCGATCACCCGGTTTGACGCTTTTGACAGATGGGCCGACGGAGTGGATGGTGCCGGAGGCTTCGTGGCCCATTACTATGCCGGTGGTGGGGTTTATCATTTTACCAATGCCGCCGTGGTGCCAGAAATGGACCTGTGTTTGGTTAGTTGGTTGATGGGGTTGTATAACGAGAACTGTTCTGGTGAATGGAAATAGTGGTAGTCTTACATCGCTTCCGCAAACTCCCACATAATTAATGCGAACGATCACATCGTGAGGATCAACCACCTCTGGCACTGCGATATTTTCGATCTTTGCGTTCTTCGGCCCATACAAGACTACGGATGGGTTTTGCATGATGCGGTTGCTGGAAGTGGTGTGTATGCCTGTCAGGTAGCATGGAACTCTGCTATCTTGCCAAATATATCGTGAGGAAGATGGCCATTTATATGGAATCTATGACAATCAGGCGTTCCTTGAAAGTACACACATCCAGTCGTCGCGCTCTTGTGATCGTTATCGACCGTCAACTACGACGTAAGTGGGGAGGTAGACGCGTGTAGCTTCCCCGCATCCGCCTTCCATCGTCATCCCCGCACATGCTTCTCTACGCAAGGATGGCATCCCGCAACCGCGATGTGTTGAGATGCTGATCGTAACATAAAAGGAGTCTTCGTCATGGGTTAAGAGTGTCTGAACGGATGATGAGGAGGCACATAGGATCACGCGGGCGCCGACGATGCGTGTTTCGGAGCTGCTCGTCCCGCATGCGCCACGCCTCGAATATTCCATTTGCTTTTTTCGAGAGTGTCACACCGCCCATCAATCATGAAGTACTCATTTTCAAGAACGAAAGATCAGAAAGATTGAGATACTGCGAATTTTATGCTGCTCAGAAGGAGCTGAGGCACGTGGCTGTAGAAGCACGTGTACGCCAGAGCACGTGAGTACGTGGCGGGAACGTGGAGCGGCGGGATGGAATCTTCGACCCCACTTTAATTCCTTAGCGTGTTTTAGGACGATGACGTTGATCGCGAGATTTTGCTTTCACATTGTGGGCGTCTTCCCTACGGACCGAATTCCCCCTCTTTCAATATATCAATCCAGCTCGCCAACGTGCCGTACACTTCATCATGCCTTCAACGCTTGTCTGGGTACTCATTGCAGTATTCGTCTGGCTATTCGTCCCAAATCCGTTCGGATCCAAAGAAACTAGCACCACGAGCACGAGCGAGAGCGAGATGCCGTCCAACTGCGCCCGATGCAACAAAGCCGAGGCTGATACCGAGAAAGGCACACTTCAGCGGTGCGCTAAGTGCAAGACAACACCATACTGCAGCCGCGACTGCCAGAAAGATGACTGGAAGAACCACAAGAAGATCTGCGCCCAGCAAGCACAAGCCAATGCCAATGCCTACGATGGTTTCCCACCCAAAACCGAACACAGTTCCAATTACGCCGCGCCTCGCATGAAGACCCTCGAAAAGCACGTACCGAACCCCTTCACGCGACTCGACGACGGAAAGTACCTCCACGACCGACCCGAGAAGGATGTCTACAGACTCCTCATCGACTCCTTCCGCATGCGATCCGAAGACGATAACAAGCTGGAGAATAAACCCACACCGAACAGCATCTATACGGGCAAGTCTTCAAGCATCGAGCCATTCCGGAAGTTCCTTGACTTGGCTGAGACTCGGCGGGGTCTGCTACCTCCGTGGTGGAACGCCGAACACCGGCAGGAGTGCGAGAAGTTCGCTGAGAGCGGCCAATGGAACGATGTGCGGAAGAAGGTCACAAAGGCTGAGATGATCAGCCACTACGGCGATGATAAGGCGCCTATGCAGCTAAGGATGGTAGCGGAGTTTGTATACGGGTCGGGTTCCAAGGGGGAAAGTGGCACTGCGATGCGCAAGGTGCTGCGTGGCATGGAGGGGGGTGGTCTTGGGCTTGGCAACTTCCTGCCCATGAGCTTGACCAAGGTTATGGGTGGTGGCAGCTGAGTGGTAATGCGATATGGAGCATTGTAAGTCGCGTTGTAGTGTTCTTATGCGATGTATATGGCTGATCGTACTGGTAGCATCACAGCTGGTTCTGAATACATGCGCATCTTACGTATCATCATCTCAATTCATGTCGTCTCCTACATGTTTCATACGCGCGAATCAAACGCCGAGCAGCGTTACCGCCAGTGACCTAGAACCACAACTCAACTGTAAATGCATAATTTGAACGGAAGCAGCAAGTATCGCCTACTTCCGCTTATGGCCAGTTCTTCCCATCCTCGTCTTCTCTTGCTCTGCTTTCTTGGCTACGTCGGCGGCTCTCTTGGCTCTCTGCGCATCTTTCACGCGTTCATCCGCAGCTATCTCGGCCTGCACAGCAGCTTCTGTATCTCGACGTGTCTTTCTTCCGGTCGCCGCACGCGCTTTTCTCATGCCGTTGGCGTCTTTACCCTTGAGCCCGGTGGGAAGCCATTGCGACGTTCGGGAAGTCTTTCCTGTGGGGACAGGGGGAGACGACGCGACACTTTGTTCAACTTGGTCGTTGGGGTCGGCTTCAGGCACTGGGGACGTTTGGGTAGAGTCGAAGTTTTCGATGGCTTCGCTGTTCGTACTGATATCGGCGTCTGCGACCATTTCAGCGAGCTCAGCAACATCGCCATCCTCGGGGTCTGGATCGGGGGAGGCGCCATCGTTGTCGATTAGATCTGCGAGGCCCTCGTCCTGGACACTACCACTCGTTGCCAGTAGTCGCTCTATCTCCGAGGCCGGCCAGTCATCACGTACGGCCTTGAAGATAATGTTGTAGCCGTGGCTGTAAGGATGTTTACCACATCCCCTGGACCAGACCGTGAAGCGCTCGCCGCATTCGTCGCAGAACGCTTTTGGATTCGTCAGCTCCTTTTATGGCCGCGCTTGTTACTATACAGACCGAAATGTAGTTGCCAAAAGCACTTCTTCTGTGGGGGCGCCTTGATCGGCGGTCAGTCAGAGTGGACAGGGGGTGCAGAGAATACCGCAGTGTGTACCAACCTTGCAGTCCTTGCAATGGTGTGTCAAGCCCAAGACTTTGAGGGTGTTCTTGTTGCAGATGTTGGGGTTGAAGTCGCCTCTGAACATTTCTCCGTATCTCTCGTTGAGGTCTATCCATCCTCCTGCGAGCTTTACCATGTTGGTTAATCTTTGGGTTAAATCAAGGTTGGAACTGTATGCAGGTGTATAATGGGCGGTAGTGAGTACGGCGAGAGTGTATAGAGACTGAAATCCTTGCAGCGCCGAGGCATTCTCGTACAACATGGCTGCCTTCTGGTAGACGCGTTTCATTGAGCTGAGCTAATTCCATGCGTCGCCACGATCTGTGCTAGTATGCGCTTGAAGTGTGGAGACTCAAATAACATAGGTAACTGCCTCGACATTCCTGCATGAATTCACTGGACATCGAAAGGAAGACCATAGCAGAGACCGTATATGCGACGACGAGTCACTGTTGCAGCCATTTGGAAGTACCTTCCGCTTAGATAAGATGCTTGCATAGCGTTTGCTACTTGGTGATTCGTTTCCATCTGTCAACATGTACATCATTCACTACGCCGCGCATTTCACGGGCTAGACAAACTCGGGCTCCACTTCGGCGCTGTTCCGGTCCGTGAGACTTGTGTGTACGTTGCTCACTTCTTCGAGTCCTATATATTCTCTCCACCCCGAAACACTACCTTGCTACGGGTAGTTTGACACCCAGCCAACTGACCGAACACCACGCCCACTCCAGCCAATAACCATCCCCGAGTATCTGTGCCAACATGCACTTCAGTCTAACGTCTTTGTTTCCTGGTCTGGCCTCCAGCTTCAGCTCCAAGCGCCCTCAGGACAGCCCTCAGACCAAGCTTCGCAAGACACCGCCTGCGCCGAGCATCGTAAACGATCTCAAAACCCGCGATCGTTCCAGCAAGCGGAATGGTGATCTACCCACAGTACTATCCATCGCTTACGAAAAGTTCCGCGATCGATTTGCGCGCCATCGTAGAAGCCAAGTATCACAGCGAGCAGATGTGTCGCACAAAGCCGTTGCTTCACAAACAGCCGCGCGTTTGTTACCAAGCCTCAACGTTATCTCTGGTATCTGCACCATCATCGAAACGCTGCCCGAGCTACCTCAGCGGTTGCTTACGCCCGAAATTACGACGGATAGTGGAGAAGGTTGGCTCAAAGTAGTTGAGCGTGCCTGCGACAATGACAACTCCGCAATCCTCGCCCTCATCCAGCGCGAAAATGCTGTCTCGCCCAGCGGTGCCAACTCTGACGAGGAGGTTGAAGACTATAAATCATCCACGCCTAAGTCGGACGGTTCGGTAACCTCTTCTTTAACAAGCGCGTGCTCTGATGGCGAAGCGCTTGATCGCGCGGACTGGGAACCACTCCGTGCGCTTGACCATTCGAACTTCCAGAAAACCCTTTGGCAACATCTCAACCCCTCCTCCGAGTACTGCGAAGACGACTATCTTTTCTGCGGCGAATATGAGGGTGGCTACAACTTCGTCCGGATATACCGGGTTATCAACAGCCCTGACGACGGCGAATACGTGGTCAAGATTCCTTGCATCGGCACTGCTGCTCGCTGGCAGAAGCAGGATGCGTATATGCTTCGTTCGGAGTTTGGTACTATTGAGTTTATTGGCGAGCGCACCAAGTGTCCCGTCCCTGAAGTCGTGGCCTATGACGACAAGCTGGATAACACGCTAGGTGCGCCTTACATCTTGATGAAGGCCTGCACAGGCAGATCCGCCTCTGAAGTCTGGCACGACGCTCACCCCATTCATAAAGACTGGGATCGGGACACAGTCGACTTTCCTTCCGCGGAACTGGCGGCGAAACGTTCGCGCATGCTTCGTTCGCTAGCTCAGGCCATGGCTGAGCTGCGCCATCTTGAGTTTGATAAAATCGGCGCGCTGTGCTTTGACAATGTTGACGCAAACGGAAAGCCTACCGTTGGTTCGCTCTGGGAATGGAATATCGACCCAGAACTGATATCGGAAGACATGGCCATTGAAAAGGCTCTTACTGAGAAGCCAGTGTACGACTCAGGCCTGGAGCTCTACACGGATGGTCTGCTTGATGTCTGGCCGTTCGAGGGACATGAAGGAAGGCCCGGCGTCATCCATGGAGTCCTGGATGCATTGTTTCGAAGCGACGCTTTCGCGAAATCTGTCAAGCCCGGGGATAGTGAGGAGACCTTCGTACTCCGTCACGACGACCTCAACCTCCAGAATGTCTTCTGCGATCCCGAAACAGGCGAGGTGACCGGTATCATCGACTGGGAGCGCGCTTCCACCGCCCCACGCTCTCTCGGCTACACGTCCCTTCCAAAGTTCTTGACGTTAGACTGGATGCCAGGGTACGAAGTGCTTGATGCGCCGCACTCTCCTTTGTCGCTACAAATGTACCGCGAGATCTACGCCGACGCAATGGTTGAGGCCACGGGAGTAGACGGTGACGGCATGTATACGTCCAAGTCTGCGATGTATCAGGCGGCGCACGCAGCATTGTTTGGTAGTAGTGAAGGTGGCGATATTCGTGACTTCGTCCAAAAGCTGTTGCATGAGGTACCTGGACTGCACCACACGGACCTTGATTTGTATCTGACTTGGCTCGGCGAACACTGGGAGGCGGTTGGTAGCTCTGTTAAGGAGGCTATACGGAAAGTTGCGAAGCCGTAGTTGGGACAAACGACGACGTCTGCGCGACGTAATGATTGCAGCTCTCTTGCTGGAAATACCGTTGGGCTGTCGAGGTGAAGGCAGTTCACTAATCCTCTGGTAAATATGGTAGCTTGCCGAGTCAGGGCGCCTCAACCGCGTCTTTATTGCGACTCACCTTTACCTTCGCTACTCCCGAGGTATTTGAGCTATCGCTAGCCTTCTCCTCCATTACACACAACACTTGACACTTCACTTCCTACCCAGTGTTCGCAATCGTCACTACAAAAAACCTAGCTTGGTCTACCTATCCAGCTTCTACACGATGTCTAAGTACAATCATTTCGTGCACGAGCCATTCGATGTTACAGACGGATCAGAGGTCTACACAAAGGAACAGTTGCTCGAAAAACTCCGGGAAGTCTGCCCTGACGAGCTAGCCAGCTTTCCAGCTCCCGATGCGTTCGAGATCAGAGAGCACCATCGCGGCAAATACGCCGTTAAGGTCGGCTACGCACTAACAAAGAAGTCCAGAAAGGTTGGCGACATGCTGTGGGTAGACGAGCGGAAGCGAAAGGATGTTCCGGACTATTCCGAGTTCACCTGGACGCAACAGGCCTACTATAGAACGGAACGAGCATTCAAGATCCGAAGAAGGGAAGTTGGACTCTACTACACCACGAGCAATGACTCTGCCCACAACCGATATGTCAGGAATGCAAAAGTTATCAAGGGCGACAACGTTTTCGGAAAGCTCAGCGAGAGCGGTATCATCACTCCTTTTTCTCTCATGATCAAAGCACTCTTGCGGTTCATTCTTCTGTACTGCGACCGTACGACAGAGTACAGGACGTTCGAAAACGACAATGTCAAGAGTAAAGCAGGACTTGCACCACTTGTCCGAGCTCTGAAAGCGATTGCCAGGAACACATCGGACGATGAAGATGGCGATGCGTCGACCACGGAAGACGTTGACGGTGCAACAGATGCCTCTGACCACGAGGGCGACTTGTTCGTGACAGATGATAACGACGAAGCTTCAGCCAGGCGCAAGGACACCATGGACGCAGAAGTCGACAAGGGCGCACCGGCGAAGAAGATCCGCGCATGCTAGAGGTTGCGGCGGAAGGCGTCAAGGCATTGGAGTAAGGAAAGGACACTGAGAAAGCGATGAACAGAGAGCTTGACGACTGCAGTTCTGCGAGGAAGATCGAGATGTGGTGGTTTATAAAAGTGAAAATTTATGCGCGATGTTTTTGGCGATTTGGGGTCAGGCTGCTGAGCCATTGCGGAGCTTGACGCGTCGGAGTCCGTCCAAGGAGCGTCGACCTGCTAGACGCCATGGCGGCGATTCATGGTTGAGGGAAGAAACAAACGGTAGTCATTCACGATCCCTGATGCCGTATGTGTGATGTTGTTTCGTGCATGTGAAGAGTGTGATGTCTTTTCGCGTTGTGAGCGCGAGCCAGACTTCACGAGCTCGGGAAGATTTGCCGAATGCACGTGATGGCAGCCTAGTCTGCTTTCGGTTGGCGCGCTTTCCCAGCTTCCGATCCCGCTGAACTCGTTGTTACCTTCATCAACCATAACACACTAATGTGCGCGTCCTCAGCTCAAGCTACAGCCTGAACTCTCCTACGCAGGGAAAGATGATCGCCTCCCACCCGAACTCACGATTCCGCTTGTGTGAGCTCAACCGAGCCAGCACCTAGGGGCTCAGGATCACAGCTATCGCGTGATATTATGCTCTGGCAGGCTCCAAATGCCTGTGTGCGGGCGGAGGGAATTTTGCCCGCCTTGAGCGCTGGGCCCATGTCAATGGTTTCTCCCGAGGTCTCACGGTGCCGACTTGGGTACCCACGACTAATCACATGCGATCGCCGCTGACGCGTTAGTGTTACGGACGTAGCCATTGAAGTACCAAACCCTAATGTTTGAACGCGCTACTTCAATGACGATCACGTCGATGGGAAATATAACATCTATTTCGAGCTGAACGCTGCACCATAACCAGTCATTCCTGTTATACTTATACTGCTAACAATGCCGATTGAGTCGTCATACCCGCCCATTACCATACCCGCCGTCGATGCATGGACGTATTTTCTCGAGCGACCGGATCGCGAGTACCCGGATGATCATGGTATGTGTTCAAACACGTCTGTCAAGCGATAGCTAACAGGTGCAGTGCTCTTCGTAGACATTGCCAGCGGCCGAAAGCTCACATATGCTGATTTACGGTCCACCGCGGAACGGTTCGGGCAGGGCCTCCAGAAACAATGGCAATGGCGCAAAGGCGATGTTTTGGCAATCATGACGCCGAATGATATCGATGTCGCGCCTGCTACATTCGGCGTCTTACTTGCTGGAGGTGTCGTGTGTCCTCTAAACTTCATGTACACCGTCGATGAGCTGGTGTCTCAGTTGACATCTTCGAAAGCCAAGGGACTGTTGACAAATGCGGCATGTCTTGAGGTCGCTTGCGAGGCAGCATCGAAAATCGGCCTTCCTCTGGATCGTATACTTCTGGTTGGGAGCAACAAGCCTACAAAATCCGTTCAGCACTTCTCTTCTCTGAAGAGCGCGTCAGTCAGCATGAACCGAGTCAAAATCGACCCCAAAGAAGATCTGGCGTACCTGGTGTACTCTTCTGGAACCACTGGCGAGCCAAACGGTGTCATGCTGACGCATCAGAACGTCGTAGCAAACAGCATTCAGGCTACGACGGCAAATGGCTACAACACCAACTGGAAGACAGACACGGGTATTGGCTTCCTACCCATGTATCACATCTACGGTAAGCTCAACGAGTTCAGAATCAAACACGCGCTGATAAATGCAGGAATTGCTACACTACTGCTAAACACCATCTTCTACGGCGTGACCAATCACATCATGTCAGGATTTGACCTCAAGAGATTCTGCGAGACGGTTGACAGAGAGAAAGTCACCATCGCTTACATTGTCCCACCCGTCGCGCTCGCCCTGGCAAAGGCCCCCATCGTCGACCAGTACGACCTCACGTCCCTGCGCGACCTGCATTCCTCTGCCGCCCCAATACCCGTCGAGATCATTACCGCGATACACATGCGCCTCGGCGCTCAAATACTCCAAGTCTACGGCATGTCTGAAGCTGCACCCGCCGTGAGCGTGCAACGCATCGAAACCTGGACCACGGCGTTGGGCACTTCCGGATGCTTGTTGCCCAGCATGTCAGCCAAGGTCGTGAGTGACGGAAAGGAAATGGCGATAGGCGAAGAGGGTGAGCTGTGTTTGAAAGGACCAAACATCTTCAAAGGGTACTACAACAATGCCCAAGCTACAGCCGCTGCTTTCGACGCGGAAGGGTGGTATCACACCGGCGATGTCGCAAAGTTCGATGAGCATGGGAACCTGTACATCACGGACCGCGTCAAGGAACTCATCAAGTATAATGGCTTCCAGGTGGCGCCTGCGCAACTCGAAGCTCTCTTGATTGGCCATCCGGCGGTCGCTGATGTAGCCGTCATTGGCGTGTACAGTGAGTCGAGGGTGACAGAGTTACCGAGAGCGTATGTAGTCGTGGCGCCGGGGTACAAGGGCGATGAGAAGCTGGAAGAAGAGCTATCCTCATGGTTCAACGAGCGTGTGTCGCCGCACAAGAAGCTGAGGGGCGGTATCCGCTTTGTGGAAGCGATACCAAAGAGCAATGCGGGCAAGATACTGCGGAGGGTACTTGCTGAGCAAGCTAAAGGGGAAGAAGCCGAGAAGACTGTGAAAGCTCACTTGTAGGCCTTGAAGATGTCACATCATTCTTTTGGGGAGAGACTGGAGTCGATGCCTAAGCAGAGCCCACAACGCGGTCTAGTCAACGCAGTATTGTAACACAGTAAAGGGGCTATACCGAGCCCGTTATTCGCAGTAGATAAGCAGTGAAGATGTCGCATTACAATGAAATCTTATACCCTTTCAGATGTTTGTGACAGAACACATCGATAAATGCTACTACAATTTTCCATCCAACTACAGCTTCGTAAACAACGTCTCCTTCATAGCCCTAACATCCAACTCCTGCGTCCACGTACTCCTCGGCTGCGTATGCAAGAACCAATACGTATGCGCCAAATCCCTCGGTTGAACAAGATGGCTGTCCACGTCCGCCGCTTTGTCCGTCTGCCCAGTCCGCTCCCACTGCCTCTTCATCACACCCCCAATCAACTTTCCATCAACCGGCCCATCAACAATGATGTTTACAGCATGTATCCCCTTCGTCTGATACTCGCGCGTAATGACCTGACACAACGAACGCAGTCCAAACTTTCCGGGCGAAAACGACGCCAGGCCTGGCATACCGCGCAACGCGCCTGTCGCACTGGTGAAAAGAATGGTACCTTTGCCCGCGGCAAGCATATCCGGAATGACGAGCTTGCTCGCCCAAAACGCGCCGAAAAGGTTGATCTTGGTGAAGTTCTCGAATTCCTCCGACGTGGTATCGACGAGCGAACGCCCGTTTACGCGGCGCGCGCCAGCGTTGTAAACAAGCACATTGACGGGGCCTAGCTCTTCGCGGATGCGCTTGAAGGACGATGTTACTGTGTCTTCGACGCGTAGGTCTGTGATGTAGTAATGCGCCGTCCCGGTACCCACGTCGCTGTTGATGTTCGCGGCCATGGTTTGTAACGCTTCTTCTGTTCGCGCGAGGAGCGCGACGACGAAGCCTTCGGAGGCGAAGCGGTGGGCTACTGCTTCGCCGATGCCTGGGCCTGCGCCTACGACGGCGATGACGGGTTTGTTTGTGGGGTTTTTAGACATTGTGGTGATGTTGGCGTTGAGGAAGGCTTGTTAGGTGGAATATCGCGTCACTTATTCTCACATCTTGTTGTGGATATAGGTAGAAAGATATCTACTACAGAAAGCTTGTCGTGCGTAGCTTGTAGGGCTGGTGCTGGTTGCATGATTAGCTTCGATGCGGGGAAGACGCGTCCCTCGGAACCTCGGAACAGTTCAGTAATCGCGCTAGCGTACGTGCGTACGCATCGGCCTAACTGTCTGTCAGCCGCAGTCTTCCTCTACCTTGTCACTCTCAGTCGGTATCAAAGCGGCTGGTTCCCGCTCAATCCTCAGGTATAGTAGATTGAAGGCCATTTCAGAGGTACACTATTGATATTACAGCCGACTATCCCGCCACTGATGCCGCTTCCTGATCATCAACATCATCATCACTAGATTCTTCCCTCTGCGCGGCATCCACCTTTCCATCAACCCCTTAGAAAATTGGACCGTAATGTTCGCACCATCTCAACGATAAGAAAGCCAGGCTCTTGAGATGCTGGCCAATGTGCTCCCAGAGCTTGTCTCGAACAAGCTCTTCAGCCTCACGCGCTTCAACCATAGCATCACGCACGTTCGCACTCCTGCTCGCTTTACGCTCATTTTCTGCGGCGGCATCGTAGTTGCAGAACAAGCAGATCCCTGGCGGTCGGAAATCATGGTACCAGTGTTCTCTGCATTCCCTGTCGATTCCCGTTTTCGAAATGTGTACCTCGCCCTCTTGCAGCAGGCCCCGGATTTTATGACTTTCCAGATGAGCACGGAGTGCTTCCTCGCTTTGGAATCTCCCCCGATCTCGACACCGGTAACAGAACCAGACCGTGACTTTATGGATCGTTTCTGCCCAGGACTCCGAGTGCATCGCTGCCATATGCGCCTGCCATTTGTTATAGCTAGCGAAGTATAACGGCGTATTCTGGCAGCGCTCAGAGATGCAGGTGTAAGGCTCTAGATCTTTGTCGAAGTGGTATCTGCACATCGTAAGCTTGTATTCAGAGATTACGCGCTACTACCATGGTCAACGTACTCCCATGATCCTTTGCGCTGCAGCTTCGCAGCACTCAATCGCTTGGAACACCAGTCGCATCGACAGTGGTCGGAGCCTCTTGATGGCTGAGGTGGTCTCGGGTACCGGTACAACTCGGCTTCCGAGGATTTTGTATTTGACCCAGACTCGACTGTCGGCTGGTTTGAAGCACCGTCTGGTTGCTGTGTTGGTTCTAAGACTGGATGGTCGGCGACAGTCAAATTGTTGAAGATGCCTGCCATCTCATCTTGGGGCTGCGCAATGATCTCCGCGCGTTCATCAGGTACAGCCTGTGCTTCGTGGTTTTGGTCTTCTCGAGAAGCAAGTTCCTCCCCACGTTCTTTTTGATCGAGCAGGCGATGACGTCGCACTGCGATAGAGTGGGCGAGTTGTTCGGCGAGGGGCTCGGGCAAATCAGGGTATGCTTTCTTCACTAAGTAAATCGCGACTGTTTCGAACCCTTCTTTCTTGAATGGCACGAAATCCGCCATTCCGTCCAGTCTTTCGACACCGTCGATTATGTCTATCAGGTTATATTGTGTTAGGTACGGGAAGGGCGCTAGCATGGCTTTGTGTTTCCTCGCTCGATACGAGTCGTTCGTGGACCTACTATCCTCATAAGTGTCGCAAGTCGGGACTAGGCCTGCACGTGTCAGTAAAGGCAAAAGAGTGTGCGAGAATACGCCTTGCCGTGTATTAAGCGCATCTTGATGAGTGCCAGCAACCGGATCACATCTCTTCGTAAGCCAAAATTAGATCTTACTCGCCGGTCTAAAGAATACCTCCCATCTTCGAATGCGCGTGTCCACCCAGCCCAGTCTTTGAACTGATCGTGGAAGTACCGAAGGATTATGTGTAATGGTACCTGCAAGTCCGCAGTTGGCGTATTTTCTGGGACGGCCTTCCGAAAGAGCCTGTCGCAATCCCTAGCGAGAATGAAGATCTTTATGTTTTCCATGTCGTGTAATAGAGATACTGATTCGCATTCGCTTCCATTTTTAAAGCGCTGGTGAGTCATCATTAAGGTGATTCACACTCATGACTCTTTTGTGCTACCTGTTGGCTATTACGCCAGTCACACCAGGTGCTTGGGCCCATGTTGTATCTCACAACATCGTGCGCAGTCGCTTTTGGAGGTCGAGTTCCTGGTCGATGCTTCCCCGAGACAAGCAACGGTGGACAAATGTAAAATCAGGGCTGCGGCGCATTCAGTGGGGGCGTGCTTTGAGACAGATTACGAAGTAGACCTGGTTGTAAGTAGTAACGTTGAGCTTGGTGAGGTTGACGTTGAAAAGTTTGAGCCGGTGAAGGGAGTCAAGAAAAGATTAATGGGGTGAAGTATGCTCTGTTGGTCGCTTCGTGAGTACATCGTGAAAAAGGAAAGGGCACACCTGAAATCTATCGTATGTTGGTATTGTGGCAGAATAGGCCAGTATAGGCATCTGCCCTAATGTTGTGTCGATGTAGTATAGTACATCAACATGCAGTTGCTCGAGCATATCGCAATAAATGGGTATCAACAGTGATCCTCCATGCCCGCCGTCGTGAAAAGAAAGTTTGGCTATCGTCTCCACCATCGTACCCGAGTCCACTGTATTATAATTTCTCTCGCCATAAAGGGCATATGCCATGAATCATCTTCGTACCATATGGCTCGTACCGGGCCATGCCTGTCGGGTTCCTATATGCCCAGTCGCTCTTCAGTCAATGACTACCATGACTTTCGGCTTCTTCTTCGGACGTTCGCCGTCTTCCGCCACGACTTTGGTGTGCTCCCTAATCTCTTCGTCGATGTCGTCCTCCTCGGTGTCGTCCTCATCGTCCAAGTCAACAATATGCGTGCGCTTTCGGGACGCATGGCTTTCGCTTGCCATCGAGCTTCCGCTTTCGCTTGGTGCCTTCGCGCCGCTGGTGCGGAGTGGTAAAGCCGGCGCCATGAAGGTACGCAATCCCCTGCCGTCGAGTATGTCTTGACCTGTAGGCTTCGCATCTCCTTTGGCGATACCATCGAGTTGGCGGTACTTGCGGCGGAGATCTTTGACATCGCGGTCGAGGTCGTATCTAGACACATCGAGACCGTTGATGGTGTGGAGATTTAGAGCGTCGGCCCGGTCGTCTCCCCAGTACCAGGTGGCATCAGACTCCGCTGCTATGCGATTGTCGTGTTTGCGGGCAAATGCACGTGCCTCGGTCACTGCGTGTCGTCCGACATCGAGTCCAGGAAGGTCTTCATGATCGGATTTAAGGAAGTATGCCATAGCGTCCCGCTCGTGCAGGCGGCCGAGGACGCGCGAGTAGGGGATGGCGAGCTCTTTGTCGGCCGGGTGTAGTGGAAACCAGTCTGCATAGTCGTTGGCCACTCGCGGGGCTTCGACATTATGCTCCGTCACCCACAGCTTGTTAGACCGCGAGCTGTCGCTGGTGTACGCTGACCCGTAGATCCATATCTCGGAATTGTACGGCCGCCCCTCGTCATAGTCGTTGTCCGACGCCTTGTCTAGGTTGGTCCATTTCAGTCGGATGGACTTGATGCTCATGACATCCGTGCAGCCAGACTGCCCAGATTGCTTGTTGGGAAGGAGTCGTACTGTGTCGCCCACGGCAAGCATCTCAGCGCCAACGTAGATACCATGACAGTATATACTCGCGTTCGGCCACGACCCTCGAAAGCGATACTTGCCCATAAGAGATAGCGTCGACATCAGCGCGAGGGCGTTTTTAACGGTGTCATGCCATTCTTCCTGGGGGATACGGCGTAAGAGGTCCCTCCACATCATGAACGGGCTTGTCTGTCGCAACAAGACGTACTTGTGTCTCTTAGATAGCGACTTGTCCGACTCATTTGGATTTGGAATTGGTTCGACGCGTACACCAATGCTGGATACATTGCGCTCCTGAGTAGAGGCGACGAGTTCGGCGACCGTGGTACCTGTAGCCGGTTCAGTAACGAGACCTGCCGCCCATTGTGGAGCACCGAGATGCTGCTTGCGTCGCTCATCGTACAGCTGAAGCTCGCCGGTGCTGTTGTCTCGAACCAATTCCACTGTATCAGGCATGTTGCGTATGTACAGGACAATGTCTCCAGTTCGCGGAACCCATTGGTCTTGTGTCTTTATATCGTTGAGGAACTTTCGAAGATGGTCTTGTTCCGCGCGCCAGTCTGGGCTCAGTGGCTCGAGGATGGGTTCGTCTACATCGCGATGCCGGCGAAGCTTATCGATGAGATTCCTGTAGACGTCGGGAGTGCCCTCACTGTCCACGTTCGTCGTGTCGAGACCCGGAGTTATCTTCTTTGGCCGACCTTTATGCTGTGGTGCCAGACTAGGCGGCAGTGCGACCGGCAGTTGTTTGGCGCTGTGAGCACTGGAAGGCCGGCTTTGCATGGGAATAGATGAATTGGATGACTTCCGTGAAGACGCCGCGCTGGAGCTGCGTACTTGCGAGCTGTTGGCTGAGGTCTTCGGAAGCACGCCAGCGCTTCCGCTGCAGAGCGTACATGGACACCCAATGCTGTTGCCGTTGTTGTTCATCAGATGCAGAAAATGTGGAAAGAATCTGTTCGGCGAGTCGAATGCTTTCTTTCCAGGATGGCCATACAGGTACTTGTCGAAATGGCTTGGTTTGGATGGTCGTGGACGATGCCAAAGGGTGTAGCCAAAGGGCAGGTCTTCCAGGATGTATTGCACACCCGGCTTAGCTTCACCTCGACTCTCCATCCATTGCTGGCCGATCTTCTCGAGGTAAAGAGTCGGTGGATCAAGCTGGGTATGAGCTCCCGGAGGAGGGACATGGAGAGGATCGCCGTCGGAGCATCCGGGGACAAGGCGTACCTTGACTCGATTGGCGGTCATGCTGATGGGGATTGCCGAGTTGCTATACACCTTGAGCAGCTGCTAAGAACCAGGTAGTGGTCGCACGGAGAAAGCTGGAGTCAGTGCGTGCAGTGAGTTGATAAAGAATTTTCCGAGTGAAGTGCGCGCAGGTGTGCAAACGTCACTGTAGGCGAGAGCATGATTGAGGCAGGCGCGTTTGTGACGCGTCGGTGAAGAGCGCGCGGTGAGAGCGAGAGCGCGTGGAGAAAGCGCGTTCGACACTAGCGTCGCTCCTCATCAGACATCACAGCCTCGTAACAAACACCTACCCAGATATCTTCTTCGGCGTGTTGATTATCGCCGCTTGTAACTGTCACGGTGTATACACGCAAGCACGTGAAAGAAAGTCGAGTGAGGTGCAGCTTGAGGCTTGGCAGCAAAATCCCTCGGACCCGGATCCCTGGGCCGAATGCAGGAACAGGCTCCGATTTTAGCGACGTGCGTGCGACCCCTAATCACTCAGCAAAACAAACACCGCCCACGAAACAAGCTACCAACGGTACTATCAACAAACTTCACTCGTGCGACGTCACCTTGCAACGACTGCAAAGCATCGAGACCCGCGGAAGGCACTCTCTGTCTTTTCAACCCCAGATGTCAAGCACGCCATCATCCTGTCTGCATAAAAGCTCCCGCGAAGCTCTCATGATCTGCCCATGCATGGCGCACCCGTTCCCGACGCAGCACCGTGCGGCTCCACCGAGAACCAGCTCCATGAGTGATGGTCAGGAGAATGGGGTGACCCCCTAGCCCGTTGCAGTTTACTTCGATACTATAACGGTCGCTAGCGCGTGATATCGCGCAGGCCCCATACGCTCGAGGCCTGAGGAGGATCATGTCAACAAGATTCCGTCTCGTACAAGCTTTCGAGAGCTGTCATGGCTCAGGCGGGTGCGTCGCGCCTGACAGCCGTGGAGGGAGGCTCCTGTTATCTTCCTCTCACCTCCCTACCCCCATCGTCTTCGTCATCGGCATTCCTACGCTCCCAGGCTATAGCGCGATATAGCGGCAAGCCACCCGCAGAGCGATAGCCATTGCAGTCAGGAGAACTTGGACGCTTTCTTTTGACACACAGAACACCATACACCGCGAGTCACAAGCAATATAGCCCACAGCCTCCGATCCAATGAACTTCTATCGCTCCAAGCGCGCAAAGGCACACTATGAGATCGGTGACGACCGGCCGGCAAAGCGCATCTCGACGCCGGCTGGCCAGCGTCTCTCCGTAATCCTCGACGCCAAACGAGGCAAGTCGGCTTCGTCCAAGGCCGCCGAAATCAGCGTCACCACCGAAAGCACATTCTGCAACGACCCATCGCATCAGCATGTTGGGCCAGTACAACACCACAGGGTCGAGAAGAAGCCCGGCTTCATCCAATCGGTCTTGACGGGTGGCAGGTTGCTCACGCCAAGGGAAAGCAGCGAGGACATGCACAATGGGAGCAATCTCAGTGTCAGCGTGTGGAGTGACCGGGATGAGGAGAAGTTTGGACACGTGCGGCAACGGAGACAGAGAGGATGTGCTGCCTGGGGATGGAAGAAGCTTGCCGTGGTCGCCGCCCTGATCATTGCGCTGATCGTGGCATTGGGCGTTGGACTGGCGATGGGACTGAAGAAGGACTCGAAGAGGTAGGCCAACCTCATGCTAACATCGAGGGCATATGGGCTGACAATTACACAGTAGCACACCCGCAGCGAACACAGGCGGCTCAACGACACCAGCAGGCACCGATAGCAAGCCCGCTTCCAACCCCGACTCCAACTCTCCCTCCACGACCGACGACGACCCCCCATCTGCAGTCGCCACCTCCACACCCTCCGCCGTCCCCTCAAACTTCCCTGTCGGAAGCTGGTCCTTCGTCCTCTTCCTCGACACCGTCACAACAGACTGCACCTCAGACGCAGACACGTGGACATGCCCGCCGAACACAAACTACTACGACGACCAACAGAAAGCTCTCACCATTCTCAATTGGGATATCAGCGGATCTGCAGGGTCTTGGAAGATTTCCTCAGGCAAACAGGACGACACATTCGACACGACGTTCCAGAACGAAGACCTCGAGCTTTTGGACGCCGGGAAGGACACGGAGCGATACCGGTTCCAGATCACTCGCTCTAAGACTGTGAACATGACTGGAAGCCTTGGAGGAAAGAGAGGCGACTTCGAGTGCGACTACGGTGCGACAAACATGCAGGGCATCTTATACACCAAGATGCAGCAGACGTACCCAGACGACACAATCGCAGTTGGAAAGGTCGCCAACAAGGCGTGGCCATATGGTAAGCACGCCCAACAGCTCCTATCTCACGTACAACAACTGACTTGAACTAGCCGTAAAGATCGAACAAAGCGTAGCAGGTGGACAAGGAGTACCAGCCTGCACGAGCTCGTCAGGCGACGACGTCAGGCTCAAGCCTCAGATTGAGAGCACGTTATGTTCTTGTTTCTACAAGAACTTTACACCACCACCCAAGTCATAAACTCAATTCAAGTTTCTTTGTCTATTGTTGTCATCTAGCGTTTCCTTGCATCATCGCTCTACATTTACTTATCGAGCCAGGCGTATCTAGCATAGCGGGTTTTACTCTGCAGAGGTAATGATAGTGGTTCTTCCTCAATCAGGTTCGCAGTGCCTTGTTGTGTCTTCTGCTAATTTGATAGCTGGATATGTGAGCTAGAAGGATGCGACGCATGCATATACCCTCACCGGACCTCACTCTAACTTGCCAACACAATAGACGATCGCCACGTCAAAGACACCCATTGTTACGCTGCACCGCAAAGATACCACAGTAACACCTCTCGGTGTCTTTGTTGCTCCTGCGCACCACAAATACAAACCTCCATCCGGCTGCACGCTCCCACAAACTGCCGCATGCGGTCCCGCACCAACAAAGACAAAGCGACCACCGTAGCCATACAACATACAAGAGCCGGTGACGCTAGACATCGCATTCATGCGACTGACCCTTCATTACGATCAAGGCTAATTAGCCAAATCTAACATTCAGCGCACATCCTCACCCCACCATCGCAACCACACTACGCAACAACGATCGCGCGCGATGTCGTTCCTCCACAACCTGTTTAGTTCGCCCGCTAAAGCCCCACCCACCAAGAAACGCGATACACCAAACACGCCTACCGCGCGCTCGGGCGGGAAGAGGAAGAGAGACGCGTATGATCCAGAGGAATACCAGAATGCTGTTTATGCTGGTGCGGGGACGGTGGCGGTGAGTGGAGATGATGGATATGAGATGGATAGGAATGATCTGGACGAGGTGGAAGCGGCAGCGTGCCAACTTCAAGACGAAGCTGAATTTGAAGCTGGTGTTGAGATTGGAGAGGATGATGATGGAGATGACGATGCTCGGCCGTATGCGACTCCCAAATCCGTGCGCAAACTTTCGCGCGATTTGTACAACGCGGTTGAAGCGCGTGGGACAGGTAGTAGGACTGGTAGGACAGAGCCACACGACAAAGCAGGGAAGACGCTGGCGAGTACAAGCACCAAAATAACCATGACGCCGTCGTCGTCGCCATCAACATGCACAGGCAGCGAGACCGAGAACGAAGAAGACGAAGCGATCGATGAAATAGATTGGTCCAGCAGCGACGACGACCTGCAACTATCGTTTTCTCCCACCACTTCGTCGGCCGGACCTGTCATTACTAGTATGGGCGAGATCGAAGTAGAAGTGGACAGACTCAAACATATGCCTGTTGGCAAACAACCTAGACCGCGGGCTGGGGCTGTTGGATTAACTACGACTACTACACGGGCTACACCGACCAGACCTCCACCTCCACCTTCATCTTCATCCGCTAAACCCATCACCACACCATCGTCACCATCACAAGCACAATCACCACCGCCACCATCCCAACACACAATGACGTCCCCCCTCCCCATAACCCATCCAACCCACCCCCCAGGCTTCGAATATCCTCGGAATTGGCACAAACAGACACCCGCCGACAAATGGTCCGAGCAACCCAACCTACGCGCCCGCGAACTCCACGCTTCACCCCGCCTCATCCGCGCAGAACTAGCCTCGGAGCCAGACTACGCCTTCTGCGACGCGGAGATAAGGGATGGGCTGTGGGGGCTCATGAGCGCTGTGGAGGAGTTTGCCGAGAGATATTTCGCTTCTGGCGCTGACCCCGCACACACGATGACGGATGAGAACGAGGATATCACAGTGAAGAAAGAGTGGTTCAAAACCCTAACACCAGAGACGGCGAAACTAATCAACTGTGTGGCGAGTGGAGGGCCGAGTGGACTATGGGGGTGGCACGATCTTTTTGTCAACAAAGAGAAGATGCAGGCGCTGGTTTGTGCGATGATTGGGAATGTGTTGAGTGAGCAGGTAAGTTCTGGCTTTACGAAGTGCATGTGAGAAATGTACTGACCTCGTATCTCTACCTGTGCAGGTGTTGCAGCATGCGTTCTTTGGTGGGACGGAGGAGGGTGTTAGAGCTGTGAGCAAGGTGCAGAGGGAGATGAAGGATCAGGATGGTGAGTTTGGGTCAAGTGAAGAAGATGGAGAGAATGGAGAGATTTGAACTGACATGAATAGGTTTCACCCGCAACGCCGCCTACGCATCCACCATCCTCGCCCACCTCCCCACACCCACATCCCTCCCAGCAAACTTCAACGCGCACGTCAACACCATCATCGGAGCACTATGGATACACCTCTCGCCCCTCCTCTCGCTAGTCCACCCACCTACATACCCCGCCTCCACCCCACTCCCGATCCCCGCTCCTTCACTCAAAACCGTCTTCGCTGATCTCCGACGCCTCACCGTTTCCGCAGGCATCCTCTCCCTGCACATGCACCTCGACCCACACACAGCATACCACCACGTCCCGCTCTTCAAAGAAGATAACTACGATTCGTCGATAATGGAGTGTTGGAACGATGAGCCCATGCGACAACGAAATATGCGGAATAAGTACGAAGACGTAGACGAGGACGAGCAGAAGCGGCGTGATGCGTTGAGCGAGACTGAGAAGAAGCGTGCGAGGGGTGATACGGCGTTGACGCAGATCCTATGTTTCAACGGGGTGACTGCGTATCGGAAAGGTGGGTGGGAGGTTGGTTCGTCTACCGCTAACAATCCCGTCTACGAGAAAGGAGAGTACAAGAATATGGGTGTGAGAGTGCGTGTACTCACACAAGGCTTGGTGTATTGTCGTTGGGGACGGGCGCTCAGTTCGCAAAAGTCTGCTTCGATGGATAATGAAACCGGGGAGAAGATACATGGGGATGCGTGGAGAGAGGGTGGGTTCATGCAGTTTACGAATGTGGAGGGCGTGTTTGATTGGCTGGGCAAGGAGAGGAAGGAGAAGGCGGAAGCTAGGAAGGCTGTTCTGGAGAGGATGGCTGGGAGGGCGGACGCTGGTGCTGCTGGTGCTGCTGAGAAGACGGTGCTGCAGGCTGAAGGAGCCAAGAAGAAAGGGAAAGGGAGGAGGAAGCCGCGTACGGAGATTGAGGGCTCCGATCTGGATCGTTGAAATGAGGTAGTGTTGCATCGGTTGATAGATTTTGAAAAGCGTTGTTCTGATACTCACTCCATTACTACCGTAGAGCCATGCGTTGAAGAATGCGACATGATATCTAAAGTCAAGTTATCGCAGTATTTCGTGTCTAACTCCTTTGCGGAGATATGATTCCCATCCACATGTGTGTTTGTGGTCGACTGCGTTCGCCCTAAAGTGTCCTATCCAGTGTTGCACATTTAAGGTATACACAACGAGTAGTCAACGAGACTATGCGGTGATGATATGCTGGAGAGACGAGTTGCCGCAGTGGTTTCGAGAGATGTCCATGAAAGAGAATGAGGGTGAAAGTTGTCGGCCGCATTCCGAAGCTCCGATGGGCGGCATGTCGTCCATGAATACTGAGAAGATACCCCTATATTGAAACGAAGACATGTCCATATGACACACTCTCATCGCTATTGTGCATCGCTGCCAGGCAGTACTTCGGTCGTGATGGGTCTCTTGCGTGTATGGTTGTTCCACAGATAAGCATCTCCATTTCTCGTTGTTGACGGATCGAAGGGCAAGAGGTAATCGGGTGTTGTAATGAGCACACGTGTCTTCTGATGTCAAGAGAAGTCCGTGACCATCAGGGTGAGCGAAAGAAGTCATGTACACGGCATTACTCACGAAGCCTGACGATATCGACGATCATCCAATACAAATGATTCACTTCCAACGTGCATCCCACCGGGTAAAGCAAGCCGGACCTGCCACATTACGCCTGAACGATCGTCGAGTACAAATTCCCATAGTATACCTTTTCGGAAGGTCAGTCCCTCTGGAATGTGATTGCGGTTCCGAGGAGCATCGACTGATGAGTGCTGCATCTTTCGTCACAAAAGCCAGGGTTTGGCGGGATGACATATGCCACGCCGCACACATGCGCGACAGTGACGCGCGGGCTCGCATATCAACACACTGGATGTAGTTATCCCGAAGTGCGGGAGGAAGCTATTACTAGCATATTGCCGATCAGGTAGATAAGGTCGGCCATGCTCGATCCCATCGCCTCTAACAACATCGTTCGCGGAGCAGTTCGCCAGCGTTAGGTTCAGCTGCCTAGAGGAACGATTCATCCTGTCGAGGTTGACGTCACAAGGCTGATCGTGCGCTCGTGTTGCCCATGGATGTAGGGCCGAAGATGATGTATTTGACCGAACACAACATCACAACGTCTCAGCTGTCTAGGGCCGGAATCCTTCGATTGCATAGTCGGAGAATCTAGAATCGGTATTCCGATGTCAATCCATGCTGCACATCTGTTCACGTCAACATTTGATCTCTGGCTGTTGCCGAATGTGCTCTGCGTGTATGGTAGCGGCCCGATAACGTGACCCAAGAAAGGACCGAGCCCGCGCTAGAGGTTCTAGCGTTGAAGCTTGAAATCATGCATGGCGCTGCAGGTGGAGGTGTGGAGATGGCGGATACAACGTATTAGACAGTGCAGTGTGGGTTCGAGACATCGTGTGAGGCGCCACAAGCGATCATGTTTCGGACAATTTCATGAAAATTGCGACTACCGAGTGGGATAAGTCATTATCCGTGTTGCTTGGTGTTGCATTGTCGACAACGTGACAGCGAGAGCTGAGCCTTTAAGCGAGGTGAATTAGACTACTGACGTTAGACGATAGTAGCACGGGTTGCTATGGTCTGCGATTCGTCCCCTGGGGTAGGCGTGCCTGACGCCAAAAGCAATGACGCGCATATTGTGAACATGATGAAGGGCCGTTTCTAACCACGTAGTGTCGCAACGTTGGACACTGATGGATCCGATTCCGGGAGCGTTTGGGGCGTTTGCGTGTGCCATGCGCTGGCTTCATGCCTGCGTGCTGGAGTCGTCACAGATGTTGGTACAGAACGTTCGCTTGATGTTCGGGTCAGTCTACGTCGACGTACTTGGATACCAGAGTTACTTTTTACCCCGCAATTGGCATGACAGTGATCTTGTCTGGAGTTGTAGCCGTTGTAGCCGTTACCCCAGAGTGTCTTCCCATGGTACTGTGAACCGGCGGAAAAGAGCCATGGTGCAGTTTGAACATTGATAAGATCGGAAGATGCAATACATCTGGAAGCAGCCTAGGAGATGATGCACAGTCGTGCGCTACCGGATAGCAGACGTTGTTATACCGGGTACGTCACGGCGGCAGTTGGCGGTGAAGGCTGCTAGCCAGGATTGGGGCTGGAGTCCTGATGCGATCTTGGGGCATCGTGAATCTGACGATGCGTCGCTCGCCACACTTACTGCAAGAGTTGTACCAAGATGCGCTCGTCTCGGGTCGGGAGCGACGATTCAGCTGACGGTACCGTGCGTGGCGGAAGAACGCTGGATTGGTGGCTGGCAACGAGAGCTGAGACGAGGTGCATCTCAGGGCTGGGGCCGTATGGCGATGGATGGGCAGAGTGAGTGACGTCGCCACCCAGCCGTGTGTCTGGCTCGCAAGTCGGAAGTTGCACCGGTTGTGCCTTCCGCCAATAGCGCTTGGCGGTGGTGCTGTATACAAGCGACAGCGGGAGAGCCGCGCCCCAACGGATTCCGCCCTCGCCGAGGAGGCCAGTCAGCATAAGCATGACGAGTGCAGGCGCGTACCGTCGGTGATATTTCGAAGACGTCGTAATCCGCGGGACGACGTCTTTGGTACGTGTTTCGCTGGGGCGGTGATGAGGTGTCTGGAGTGACACAGCAAGTGGGATGAAATTGGGACTGGTGTAGGGCGGGATCCCTCATTGAGCACGACGTGGGAGAATGAGCTGCTGCAGGGTCCAATGAAACGAGCGCTCACGACGTGAAGCGAGCCGGGCGTGACGTTTGCAAGGATGGCTGGCCTTGGGTAGGGCAGACATAGTTGCGGTATGAGAAGACTCCGGTGCTCGGTGCCCGTCACGGGACAGGCTGCATGTTTCGAATATGCAACTGACGGAAGTTAGGAGTTGGAAATGAGGCTTGTGAGGCGGCCGTGGGGGTTTGGTGTGTGCTATCGTGTCGTGGTTGGTGGACGAGCACGACATTTCGGGTCGTCGGTAGCTTCAGCTATAGCAGTCAGGCAGTCAAGCAGGCCGTGATGCAGGCGGGTAAGCGACAGACTCGTTACCCCAGACAGGAAGACCATGGGGTAAAAAGCAACGCAAGACCTGCCGAGTATTGTCGCGGTGGTTAGTGATCACAGCGCTAGGTGCTAGAGGTGCAGTAACTTTGAGTTTGAGAGCAGACGATACTACATGTAGAGCATCAATAGGCAAAGGCATGTAGTCGTCCCAACAGCAGAGTACGTACCGCATGTAGCGCAGGCTAAGGGCAGCGGCGGCGGTTAGTTGAGTGCGTGTGTAAGAGAGCCCAAGAGAGTCAAACAGCCGAGAGCAGTCCGGCCAAGACGATGCATTCTGCCGACCTGGCCGAGCAACATAGTGACGGTTCGAAACGACGATGTCCATCGCTGGGGATGCTCGTGAGCGGGCTGGTGTGGCTAGGCAGGTGGGTAGGGATGAAGCATGTTGGGCGCGATGCAGACCAGGACCCTTTGAGTCGCAGCGAGCAGCGAGCGGAGCAGAGCCATGTTAGTCATATTAGTGTGCGGAGCAGGTGGAATTGCAGGGCAGACTGCAAGTGATGGTGAGTGCATGGGCGTCAGCGGCGGTTCGCACGAAGAGATCATTCACGAGCTGCTAGGTAGGGTAGTGGGAGTGAAGAGCCAAGAGCTGGCCCGGAGCAGACTCGGGTATAGGATGGTTCGCGGCGAAGGCTTACGGTGGTGTTGCCTGCGCCACGGGCAGGAGCGACCGACGGTACTTTCCAGCTGGCCAGGGCGCCACGCACGATGGCTTCTAGAAGAAGTTGTTGGCGATGCTACTGCGCTGGGCCAGGGAAGCCTGCGTTGAACGGCGGCGTGAGTGCTCACTCGCAGACGCAGACGCTTGGAGTCGTCTCCATGCTCCGGCTCTAGTAGGGGCGCGTACCAGAAACCATGTGGCCGTGCGCGCCTCTCTCCCAAAGTTGCCTCGGCCGGCAGTGCCGTATTTCAATCACGAAGCCGGCGCTGGCCAGGCCGAGAGACAAACCAAATATTAAGAAGACGGGTGGCCGTTGCATCGCTGCATCTGCATCTGCATTCCGCCCATCGCCCCGTCACTCGCATCGCATAATCCGAGATCGCCCTTCGTCAGAGTTGCATTTTTGGCAGGAGCGACGCATACAGAGCACAGTAGCGCCAGCCCGCAATTGGCCGTATCCACCCACCGTGCAGGGATCCTCGAGGTCGGCCGCTCTGCCCATACTAACCCTCGTCGTCACCGCTCCCACTTGCGCATATAATCTACCGCGCCCCGGCACGGCTATTCCACGTAAATTCACTGGCATAATACTGAGCATATCGACTATTTCAGTTACCCTCAGACACACTTGAACACCATTATTATTCGGTGTTCCCACATTCACGACCACTGCCGACGACGCCACACACCCGCACAGTCATCTGAAACTGCGCCTAACGAGTCGCCGTTCCACTAGCATTCGTCCCCACTGCCTCTCTACCCTTCACCTCGCCCACCGTGAAGCTGGATTCCTACGAGCACCCGCCACCCCTCTCCCACTCGCCGCGCGAATCCACCGCAGCGAGCACGCCCATCTCCACGCCTGTCGAGCAGCCCGCATCGCCGCAGTTTGGGCGTGGGAACAAGGACCCGAGCGCCGGCCTCCACCACCTCTGGCACCGCAAGCCCACGGAGCTTGTGGCCCGCCGCCAGCCCGACGAGGACGTGCTATTCGAAGACGCGGGCGACTGCAGCTTCCCCCTCTTCCCTGAGGAGCCGCAAGTCCACAGCGGCTTCGCAGACATGGCCACCGCCTCGCCCATCGACATCCAGACGCCCCCGCGCTATGGCTCCAACTCACCCCAGAACCAGACGTCCAACCTGACGTCGGCTCTACGCCAGGCCGAGGCTCAGCCCGACATGGCCACGACGCCCGGTCTGCTCAACCCGAACAACTTCGAGTTCAACAATGGCCGCCCGAGCATAGGCGAGCGCCACCCCTCCATCAGCATGCTCGGCTCTTCTTTCTACGGCAACAGCGGCGCCCGCCCCATCACCATGAAGGACCGTGGCCGCCGCGAAAGCACCAACATGGGTAGCTTCGCAGGTGGCATGAGCTGGGGCGGCCACTCGGTCGGGTCCTGGATCCGCGACGAGTAAGTATCCACTTATCCCCAGTTGTAACAGCCCAAATTAACATTGGCACCAGCATCATGATGGGTACCTCACCCGCGCCCTTTGTGCAGAACTCGCCCTCCTTCCACTCGTCGTCCTACCTGCCCAAGATGGAAGCCGCCTTTATGAAGGACTTCACATGCTGCGGCCTCACCCTCGCCTCCCTGCATGACCTCCTGCAGCACTTCGAGGAGACGCACGCCAACGCACCGGCCGCCCGCCCACAGCAGCAGCAGCAGCCACAGAACGGCTTCACTGCCACATCCGGTGCCCCGACCAGCTCCATTGCACCGAGCCAGACACAGGGCGACCCGGCCTTCAACACACAGAACGGCTTCCAGTCGCGCTCCGGCTCAATAGGCGCACCCCGCCAGCGCATCGGCTCCGTCAGCCGCTCCAACTTGTCGACTGTGCAGGACATGGACACGCTGGACGACATGGACATGGACGACATCAACTTTGACAACCTCGGCCCCATCGAGGAGCAGCAGAACATGCAGCAATTCCCCGTCCAGAACCAGTTCAACCAGAACCAGAACCAGCAGCCCCAGCTCAACGTCAACGTCAACCTCGCCAACAACATGCAAAATCACCAGGGCATGCGCACATCGACACCCACCACTCCGTCTGCCTCGCAGCAGTTTAACCTCCAGAACAACCCCACCGTCTCGTCGGTCAACACCCCCACCATGGGCACCATGCCAATGCAAAACCACAACCTGACATCGCCTGAATCCTCACACCCGGGCACTCCGGCTGAGCTCGACATGGACTTTGGCGGTTTTAACCCGATGATGGGCATGGACATGAACATGAACATGGGCATGAACTTCGCCAACGGCAACGGCAACTTTGGCATGGGCGCATTCGACAACAACGGCACAATCGACCAGCCCGGCAAGCGTCTCTTCAGCAAGCAGGGCGGCGGTCTGAACCAGGCTCAGCTGCAAGCTGCGCTCAAGAACTACCAGCTCAGCGGAAACGACCAGAGCGAGATGGCCAGGAGATTACGGGAGCAGCAGCTCATCAACGGCGCGAGCATACCCCAATTCCCCTTCCCCGAGGAAGTCAAGCCATTCCGATGCCCAGTCATCGGCTGCGAGAAGGCATACAAGAACCAGAACGGTCTCAAGTACCACAAGCAGCACGGTCACCAGAACCAGCAACTCAAGGAGAACGACGACGGTACCTTTTCGATTGTCGACCCTCTCACATCCATTCCCTACCCGGGAACTGTCGGCATGGAGAAGGAGAAGCCATACCGCTGCGAAGTCTGCGGCAAGCGATACAAGAACCTCAACGGTCTCAAGTACCACCGCTCCCACGCTCCCCACTGCAACCCCGAGTTGGCGATGCAGAAGCTTGGCCTGACCTCAAATCTGCAAAATCTTCAGAACGCGAATGTCGCTGGTGCTGGAATGGGCATCGACCCCTCCATGTTCTAGAACTCTACTTCTTCGGATCGCTCTCAACGCGTCTCCCAACCTTCTACTCTTCTCCCAATACCCCGATCTTCGATATCCCGCGACGACGCTTGCAGCTTCGCCATAGACATTTTGTTTCTTTATCGGCTGATGTTGTTCAGCAACAACACGAAAAGTCATGACTCGTCCCGTCCCTTGTTCTTGCATCTACCTGGCGTTACATTTGGATTGGAGGATTTGTCTACCAAACCAACCAGTCAGGCCTGATAACCTTGGATAAAGAGACTACTTTTGGCTCCGCCCACGTATTCCCGCTTTCTTGTACATCCTCTCGAGATTGTACATCTTCCTTTTGAACCGGCGGCGGCGGTATACACAGCAGCGCTTGGTAACGACGAATTCGATGTGCATTACAGAGGTGTTATGAGTTGGCTATCTTTGCTTTCAAATCGTCCTGTTTTTTTCTACGCGGAATATCCCCCTGAGCTTCATAGACTTGGGTCTCTTTTCTCTCTTTTTTCCTTCGAAACGGCGTTCTCCTCTATCGCAGAGTAAACAAAAAGTTATCCAAAATAGGACCTCGAGTTCCACAGGCGTTTCTTCATTTTCGGAGATAGTTGATAGACATGACGGCTATCCTGACAAGTACATCTTGGAGGGTCCCGTAATACCACACTCTACATACTTCACACACTACTATCTGGTTCCTCCTGCAACCTCATCGTTCGTCTCCGGACAATTTCGTGATCACGCTCATCCAACGGACATGCGTGTCGGAGTTCAAACCTACACAATTCACCACTTGGTTCCCCCCTCAACCTCATCGTTCATCTCCAGACAATTTCGTGATGACGCTCATCCATCGGACATGCGCCCTTCCAAGCCGCGTCCAAACATCGCTAATCTGGCTACACATGACTACCGACCGGGCCCGTCGCCTGTTCGGTGTAGCGCGCCGTTTGGTTCTTACCACCAACTTTGCGCTACCAACGTACCGAGGGATACGCCACCGCATTCGTACAATGGGTTCCCTTGCACACGAACAACCACGAGGTACCCTCATGCCAAGGTTGCAACATCCCGCTACGTACCAGCCATCACATGCCGATGTATTGCCACTCGCCCGGTCCTTCAGGGTCACAGCTTACCATGCCACGTGCCATGGTAGTAGTGCTGGTGTTCTGACTCGTCCGCGCGCCTCAGCCGCCAAGAAAACGCTTTGTCCCGCCACAGGCCGCCGCTCCATCGTCGTTCTGCTGCGCGTCATGCAAGCGGACTGCTGTTTGGGGACAAGGCTGGTACGTGAGCATTGACAACTCCAGGGCTGTCAGTCCGCCGCCAGCCCCTAGTTTAGGTCGAAAGGGTAGGTGCAGAGCCGCATGACCTAGCTTCGTAGGGTCTATTGGTTTTGGCCTCGACACACTCCCGCCCCGGCTTTGTTGTGTGTGTGGACGCGCACGCCGTAGTTAGCCGGGTTGTATTATTGGATAGCCCGACTCTCAGCCAATAGACGCGTTGCCACGAGACGGTGCTCCAACGACTGGGGAAATATTGACTATTGATGTGGATGGGGAGAAAGAACGAGAACGAACGATGTAGTATTGCTGGAAATCGTTGGGAAACATCTCGGGAGGAAGAAAGGGTCTGGACATTGAGCTGACATATGTACGTATGATGATCGACGCAGAGCCGCGTTTGCGTTACCGGCGATTTGGTAGTAATCGACAGAGCAGCGAATCGTTGATCTCGTGCTGTGGGGTGCCCACGAACCCTTTTCTTCCTCCAGCGATCAGATCCTACAAAAGTTCTTCCGGAGTATAATGACGGACGCACACGAGTCTTTGCCCGATGCAGAGACATGTGCATGAGTAGGAGGGATTCCGTGTTTAATCTCCGCGAGTACATTGAGCTATGCGGCTCGTTGCTAGGTGTACATGGCTACGTTGGCTAACAAAAACATGCTCATGTATAGACGCGGGTGTTACTGGGGCTATCAAGATTAAAGCGGGGCAGGGTGAGTTTCTATTACCCCCAGATAATTCTACTTCTAGTTAAGTAGAAGAAGTGGGCATGAAAGCACGGTGACTAGACGGATAGAACCACCCTGCTAAAATATTCTAAAATATTGAAAGGTGTTCTTAGGTTCTTCTACGCGCCGAGAAGGATTTGGAGCTGCATATGTATTGACAGGACTAAGGGAACTAAAGTTAAGGGATGTTTAGGACGGCACATCAGTAGCGGTGTGCAAGGAAGGGTGCAGATGCAGATGTAGATGGGTGGATGTGTGGACGGATGGAAGGATGTGGAGAATATTTAGGATGACTTGTGACGCGGTTGGTATGCAAGACATTCTTTGGTTCGCAGGGAGGTGGGCGCGATGGGCATGAGTGCATCTGCATCTGCATGTGCGTGCGTGCGTGTTGGTGTGGTGGTTGTCAGAATTTTGGCGAGGCGGGGCTAGGTACTGTAGTGTAGGCGGGACTTGGTGGGTATAGTTGCGACGACGGCAGTTTGGTGGTTTGGTGGTGACTGTGTGCTTTCCAAGGTTGAGAATGGACGAGGTAAGTTGAGAGAAGTACCATCTCATCGTTGTGTGACTGTCATCGTATATCGTACCAGATCTTGGTGATGCGTCTGGGGGCACTTAAGAACGCGGCATGGATGGGTTCAAGCACGCAGCGCTCAGACCATCGCGCTTCCCTCATCAACTTCTCACTCTTCTCGCGCATTCTTCGCATTACTCCCGTGTACATTCAAAACCAGTTGATTGATTCCATCAAGTGCTTAGTGATGGAAACAAAGCACCTTGGCGCGCTTACACGATGCGATGTAAGCTGCTCTGCTGTGCCACACAGTCTCCTTGGTACTTTACCGAGAGAATATTGCAAGGGATGTCTCGAGACACACACCGCAGCCGCGGCTGAACCGGATACCTTGCCCATCACATGCCAGATCGCAACAACGTTACCCGGTAGCTGGGGTTATTACAACAAACGGGTATCACCATCTCCCACCTAATAAGTGTTGTCTTTCTCACACCATTGTCATCCCGCTTGATCCATCTTCTCGATCGTGATACCGCGCAATGTCTGCACCCGGCCCTGAAGAACCGTCGTTTCATCCTGTTGCGCGTGCGCCGGCGCCATGGAAACTCACGGCGGAGGTGTATATGCTGTTTCATGTGTTGAAGGGGTTGCCTGGGGGTGTGCATGGTGAGCTTGAGGGGAAGGAGGGTGGGTGGGATGATGAGGGGATGGGGAAGTTTGAGGGAGGGTTGGGGACCGTGTGTATTGTTAGGTATAGGGATACGCCTGTTGGTATGTGGGATGTTCCTTTTGTGGGATGAGCAGGGATGGGAAAGGGTGAGAAGAGGCAAGGTTGTGGATGGAAGAGTCGGTGGGTATTGTGGATGTCAAACTCGACGTCTTTTTGAGGGATGGGAATGAGCAGGAAGAATACACTAAAAGACAGCATGGGATCAAATTGATTCTAGCACTTCCTCTGACCTCATCACAGGCCCCTACGACGAACTCCTCCTCGTCCCCGGAAACTTCACCGTCCCACAACCAACAACCACCCCATCCGGCCAGCCACACATCAATATCCCAAAGAAAGCCCAACGCATATCCCGCATCTACGTCTCCCAACGCACAACAACCTACAACGGGCGCCTAAATTGGAACATTCCCAAACAGCTCGCCCGCTTCTCTTTCTCCGCACCGCCTACTGCCCCCGGCGCCTCACCTCCATCCACCCTAACAGTGCAAGTCTTTCCGCCTGGCACCAAAGAAGGCGATGGCGGCGCACCGTTCTTTGCCTGTACTCTCAAACCCTGGCAATGGATTCCGCCAATGCCGTTGAACACGAAATACCTCCCTCTCAGCATGGCCGCCGCGCAACCTCCCCTGCCATCTGCGCCGGGTCACGAGAAAGCGGTCAAAGAAGTGCAAGAAGAACTACAGGTAGACGACTACGACACAGACATTAAGAAGATGGACGCGGTGTTAGTAGGGACGCAGAAGTGGCGGGCGTTTGATATTGCGGCGGTCACGCCGAGGGCAAGGGGATGCTGGGTTGAGGTGCATGAGAAGAAGGAGAGTGAGGTTTTGGAACAAGGTGAGGAGAATTGGTGGCCGAGGGGACTGGGGGCGTGGAGTGTGGGGGCTTGGATGGAGGATGTGGATTGGAAGTTGGGGGAGGTGGTGGAGTGGACGGTGTAGGTATACGATGACGCATGCGGAAAGAGCGATGTCACCTCTGCCGACCGACTTTCTTCTGTCTATCCAGGTAGGCGCTGGAATGCGGTGCGTTTTACTATGTCTTCTCATCTCGTATAGTGAGGGTTGAGGAACTGCAACGCCCTTGGCTACGTAGTCTGTCTTCTCATCTCGGGTACTGGAGTTGTAGAGCGCGCGCTGATGGTTTCCCATCGAAGCGTGTGGAAATGAAAGGCGCGCCTGCTGTGCGCTTGTTTACACTGCCTAAGTGCAGCTGCCTTGAAAGCGCGCACGAGCGCAAACCACGTGGGATTAGATTGGACCCTTCATTGTCACTTTACTGTCACTTTGCTCTCAGTCTAGCAATATCAGGTACAGGAACCGCGCGCATACTCAACTTCAATGACACTATCTTCACTCGCGTGTATTGCTCTTTTCACATTCAGTTAGCCTCTACCTCCGTACACAACACCAAGCGCATGCCACTCAAACGCATGTTGATATTGGTGAGTGTGCGCCAAGTGAACCCTCAATCTGCAATCTCAACTAATATGGATACAGTCAGTCATATTGATAGCTATACTCTTCATCATGATGCGCTCTTTCTTGCCGTATGACGTCCGCTGGACAGCCAAGCTACTCCGCCGCGATGTACGCAACTTCCGGGCGAAGTACACTACAAGATCGAAGCAACAAGGAAGGCCCGTGGACCATGCGACAGGTAGCTCAGCGCATCAACAGGCCTGTATCAAGAACGTATCGCAACTGCCGCAAAGTGTTCAGTGCAGCGAACCGTCGTCACAGCATGCCGGCCAAGACAGCGTATACTCCAAACCACCCCAAGATAGTCCCAGAACTCTCCAAATCAGCAGAGAGAACTGTCCCAGTACACTCTACGACCTCTTAGAAAGCAGACTTAGGGCTACGTATGCTTCTCGCGACCGCGACATGTCGCACGAAGACCGTTGGAGATTCCGCGGTAGTTGGCTAGTGCTCCACAGAGCTATCCAAGAATGTCGTTCGGACAAGAGCGACGATGCTTCCAGCATCGGCACGAATGGATCCAGTGAGAGTACAATGCTTCTGGATATGCTGAACCAAAGCACTCGATTACCTACACCCAAGGTCAGCAAGATGCCAGCTGCACCATATACCCGACATGGCAGCGAAGATGACCGCTATGATTCCATGTTCGGCGATGTTCCTACACCCACAGTCACACCGTCTCCCACGCAGCTGTGGCTGTCCATCCTTGAAGCCACCGACGACACCCAGAAGATCGCACCAATGGCTGAACGGCTCCTGGTTTACATTTCGCAAGAGAAGAAAGCTTTCGACATCATCGAGCAGGTCGGAAACCCCCACAAGAAGTTTTCCGATATCGATGACGCTCAACTCCGACTTCAATTCCGAGAATTACTATGTCCGGAGACAACGTCGTCCAGACCATCATGCTGACTTCACCGCCAATGTCCAGCAGAGTCTTGGTTCTCGGCGTCTAGGGCGAATCATGCACCGGGTCGGAATAGAGGTGTGCTGAAAACCCTTCGTCGGCAGCGGGCGATACCGCATTGCGAGTGGTTGCCGAAGCGGCAGAGTGGGTCTATTGGTCATGGCTCTTTACCCCTCCTGTGGCATCCAACGTACTTATACCGCTCGGGGAGCTCGACTATGCAACACCAAACCGCTCGGGGAACCACAATCTGCGATTCAAATTCGGCGCGCATCATCGATTGGGAGGTACTTCAGGGCTGCGAGGACGCTTTTCGGGGACTGTGCAGGAGCTTGCGACATCTTTCACGAATTTGAGATCAACTTGCCAGCGCAACAACGCGCTTCGTCATACATATTAGACGAAACCTCCCCCCAAACCAACTCGACCCTTCGTATGAGCAGCGAACCAAAAGGCAGCACGCCAGGATCACTTAGCCCACATAACAACTTGACCAGAGTCAACACTTATCCTCACGCCGAATTTACGATCCCGCCATCGGACACACTGTCACCATGCCCAAGTGCCCAAACTCACAACGCCGATGCCCCGGCATCGGCCAACTCCAAGGAGAATCGCCCAAGCAACACTGCAACTGGAGATGAAAAAGCTCACCGACCTCTTGATGAGGAATCTCGATCAACGTCTATTGCCAATGACGAAGTAACCTATCCGGAAGGTGGCCTAGGTGCTTGGTCTGTCGTTCTAGGGTCCTTCCTTGGACTCATCGCATCCTTGGGTATGATGAACACGGTCGGTATCTACCATGCCTACATTGCCGAGCACTACCTTGCAGACTACACCGAGTCGACCATCTCATGGATCTTCAGCATGTACGTCTTCCTGTCGTTCTTCTGCGGACTCCAGATTGGACCCATATTCGATGCGCACGGCCCGAAGCTATTGGTGCTGGCAGGTAGCATCCTGCTGTGCTTGTCAAACTTCCTGCTCGGGATTTGCACACTGTACTGGCACTTCTTCCTCGTCTTCGGCGTGCTTGGGGGTCTCGGTACATCGTTGATCTTCACGCCTGCGTTCGCCGCAGTCAGCCACTTCTTCCTGCAAAAGCGAGGCAACGCAACGGGTATCGCCGCAGCTGGAGGATCGCTGGGTGGTGTCATATTCCCGTTGGCGTTGGAGAAGCTGCTACCCAGGGTTGGATTCCCATGGGCGACTCGCATCATCGGCTTCATCACGCTCTTCTGCTGTATTGGTGCCTGCTTCCTCATCCGCTCCCGCCTACCACCTAAAGCTGGACAATCAGTATGGCCTGATTTCCGGATCTTCCGGCACAAGAGCTACTTCCTGCTCACGGTCGGCATCTTCATGATGGAGTGGGCACTCTTCATCCCGATCACGTACCTCACCACCTTTGCGGTCAGTACCGGCGCATTCAGCCCGTCGTTCTCGTACCAACTCATCGCAATCTTCAACGCGGGAAGTTGTCTCGGTCGCTGGGTCCCAGGCTTCCTAGCCGATAAGCTCGGGCGCTTCAACAGCATGATTGCTGCACTCGCCATTTGCTCAGCTACATCGCTAGTCTTCTGGCTGCCCGCATCGCTACTCACCCCCACCTCCGCGGCCGAAGCTACGGCTATCAAAGCACTCTCCATTGTCTACGCGGTCTTGTTTGGTTTCGCATCTGGCTCCAATATCTCGTTGACACCAGTCTGCGTGGGCCAGCTTTGCGATACGAATGTCTACGGCAGGTACTACGCTACCTGTTACACCGTGGTCAGCTTCAGCACGCTTACGGGAATTCCTATCGCGGGTGCTATCATCCAGGCCACTGGTGGACACTACTGGGGAGTGGTCATCTGGACCGCAGCTTGCTACATCGTGGCGTCACTCTGCTTTGTGTGGAGTCGCGCACTCCAAGTTGGCTGGAAGTTGGGTGTGAAGTTCTGAGAGATGGTGTTGGCGGCCACGTGGGGTTGCGGAGAGGATGAACGTGCAACGACTTGCCAGCGTACTCGTCGTTGCCGTTGGACAGCGATTCGATCGCTGTAACAGGAGGATGATGCAATACGGGGACACAAATTGGAAAAAGAAGACGGGGATTGCTTTTGCGCACTTGCGTACTTGACTGTGGACGGCGGTTTCGCGTCCTCTTACACTCTTTACTTGATTTTAGGACGATCTTCGCGGGCATAGTACACGAAGAATAAACACTCTTTCTTGCGCATGATCTTAGCAAACCAGCTCCCATTTTGAGTTTCAACGTGATACCGAGCTGGCGGATGATCTCCCGTTCCTCGGAGCAGCCACTGCAGCTGCAATTCCCTTACCTGGACATTCCCATGCATTACCGCGGCTAGAATTCGACTTTTCGTCTAATCTCCACTCAATAAACGCCTGCACACTCGACAACATTGTTGCGGAAACATTGTACCCGTAGCATTGGCGCCGTCTGCTTGGCCAAGGACGACGGCGCGCAATAGCGAGGCGATGGAGGCCACTTTACCCCTGAGCCAATCCAGCTACAAACACGTGGGTCGGCTAGCGAAACGCCGCAAGCAGCACCGAGCGCACCTCCCTCCGAACATCGAGCGCGAAAGTATCGCGTCCTCCGTCGCCATTGACTTTGCTTGTTGTTCCGCCTCGCGTCCATCGCCATCACGACGCATTGGCTTGCAGCCTCCAACAGCAAGATCTGCACCGCGCCATTGCCCCTCTATAGTTAGTAGCGTCTCCGTCATTCGCGGACCGTCGCGAGCAAGCCAAGCGAAAAGACAACTGTACAACGCCTCTGGGATTCCTTCTGAGATGATTGCCCGCAAGCGCTGTAGCCTGCAGGGAAGCGCTGCGGCGATCGCCCCAGGCGCACCGTTCCGCGAGAATGCGAGTCGTACATCTGCCGTCGACTGAATCCAGGCACCTAGCTACCCGTTTCGGGACTACATAGAGGCGCGATTAGGTTTGTAGCACGACAAGGCACCCGTTATTGGTAATTGAACCATGGCTCCTAGCGGTAAGCAAGGCGAAATGGCACGACAACCGCGACGAGAATGACTTGATTCGTGGGCGCGCCACGATTTCAGCTCCTCCAATTTGGCAAAAAGAAGGGGAGAGGTGGGGAGCGTACTTGTCAAGCTCCTGTCGCTCTTGTAGCTTTCTTCTGTGGTGGGTACCCGGATGCTTTTCCTTACCCTGCATATTTTCTTTTGTCGCAATCCTGAACCCTTGATTGTCTGCTTTATCAGGCCTTGATGTAAGGTTCGCGAGCATGAAATCTAAGTCTTGCGGTTGCCTTACTAGCAGATACTCAAGCGACATGGAGCCCCCAATTCCCCGCAATATCGACCTTGATCTGGATCGGGATACGACGAGGCCGACTGCGTTGAAACGAAAGGGTTCAACACTGCAAACTTCGGTGGAGGTTATGAGATGCAAGTTCGGGAAGCCAGCGGGATCACCGGAGGGCACTGGCGAGTTCAAGCCATCGAAAGATTGGACACCGATATACTATGCTGTCTACCACCAACGCGAGGCAGCGCTTTCACACTTCCTACGCGCTGGCGCAACACCGAATGATGTCGCTGGCTTGGGACTCCCACCGTTATGCATCGCCATCGCCAACGGCTACGCGAGTCTGGCGAGAATACTGTTAGATGCTGGTGCCGATGCCGATGCTGTGATCAAGACCAGCGGCGAAACAGCCCTTCACATAGCCGTCAAGAATGGCCGCAGCGATCTCATCGAACTTTTGATCCCATACGGACCCAACCTCGAGACGAAGACGAACGACACCGGCGAGACATCCCTCCACTACGCAGCGTCAAAGTCCGGATCATTGGCCACAGTCATGACTTTGCTCAAGCATGGCGCTAGCTACGAAGCGCTCAACGGTCTCGGTCAGACACCAGCTGAAGCTGCTCTACACGCCAACAACATCCAGGGCGCAGTAGCGATCATCAACGCCGCACATGGCAAGCGCAACAAGCTCGAGAAAGAGAGGGAGATGTTGCTGAAGCACGTGAAGAAGACACAGGGCCGTTTCTCCGTAGGCAATGACCTCATCGCGGATATCTTCGCCGCAGCTTGCGATTCAGAGTCCAACGTCCTTGTGGAGGCCATCAAGAGAGATGACGCGAGCTTGGTGGAGATGTTTCTAGAGAAAGGCTCGGATCCGGATCGCGAGACCGCCAACGGCCTTCGTCCCATCTTCGTCGCATTGGAATGTGCCGGTGCGCCGGTAATAAGTGCACTACTGAAGCGCAACCCGGATCTCACCATCCGCGACAGAAAGGGCCTTACTGTACTCCAGGCCACCTTCGAGAGCCCACTAGCCCAAGAGAAGGAGACCATGTCTATCATTCTGGGTGCTCTGCTTGAGCAGGGCGCTGACGCAACAGTGACATACCCGGACGGCAAGACACTGCTTCATCATGCCGTATCTCCTCGTTTCAGCCATCCTAAAATCGCGCTTCAGCTCATCGACGCTGGCGCTGAGGTCAATGCGAGGGACCAAGACGGCGACACGCCTCTCCATCTCGCAACGCACAGTAGAGTCTGCACAGAGCTGTTGCTAAGACAAAAAGCAAACGCAGATCTTACTAATGCTGAAGAGCTTACGCCTTTGCTCAATGCTACAACGAACAGTACAAAAGACCAGGAGCCAGATCTGGAGTCGCTCATTAAGGCATCTGACCTCCGCAAGACCAACATGAACGGACAAACAGCACTGCATCTTGCCGCATCCAATGGATTGGAGGCGACTGTGCAGTCATTACTACGAGCCCGGGCAAACACCGCCATCGGCGACAAGGACAAGAACACGCCGCTTCTTCTTGCCGTAAAGCATCAACAATGGTCCATCGTACCACTGCTCACGATACCACCGAGCATCAACTCCTGGGATGAAGACGGCATGAGTCCTCTCCATCTCATTGCTTGCACCGTACCCAAAGCACCGGCGACATGGAACGACATCGCCGCCATCGTTGGCCCCTTCTGCGAACGCGGCGTCAGCCGGACTACACGCGAGCGATCAGGTGCTACACCGCTCATCCTTGCCATCAAGACACTGCCGGAGGACGGCTTACCCGTGATCGAGGCCCTGCTAGCACAGAAGGCGGACCGCAAAGCGAGTCGGAACTGCGTCAACCACGAAGATCACAAGAAGCAAGATGCGCTGTTCTACGCGGTGACGACAGGCAAGCCTATCTTCGTGGATGCGCTACTCAAGCACGGTGCCACATTCGACTTTGAAGACTGGGTGCCTGCTAAGAGCAAGTTGCAGCTTTCCGTGGAGGCCGATAAGCGAATTCTAAAGCTTTTTGCGCAGTACGAGTGGATGAAGCGCGCAGGGTTACTGCGAAGACGGCCTAGCAATCCTGTTGCGGAAGTCTCGTCTTTCTCCACGACGTTGCCTGTCAAGGACCTTGAGCAGATGGTCGCGATGGGTTTGGATGTGAATGCTTTACCGCGATCAGCTCTGGGCGTCTCTTTGATATGCGCGGTCCTTCGCCACATTACTCTTCAACCGCCAATGCCCGCGGAATACGTCTTGAGCATACTCAATGTGGTTCTTGATGGAGGTGCGAACCCGAACGCGGGCATTCCTCGAAGCTCAATGCGTTCGTCGTCGCCACAGTCTGCGCCAGAGTCAACGCAGACCTCTGTTCTGACGCAGCATCCGCTCACATTCTTGCTTGAAGAGTGCCCGGAAGTCGCATTGGATGTCCTGATGCTGCTGGTAGTGAAGGGTGCGCAGCTTACTATCGCATCTCCGTTTTCCCACGGCCGCTTACCACTTCACTCGGCGGTTGTGGCGCATCGCTTTGATGTGGTGCAAGAGTTCCTGCTGCACGGGGCGGACGTGAACAGTCTCGATAACAAGAGACGAACACCACTCTTCATGGCCGCTGAAGGTGGGGATTGGGAGATCTTGAACTTGTTGCTTCGGAGCGGCGCCAGCATGGACACGCTCGATGTAGAGAACAACACACCCTTGCACGCCGCAGCTGTCGGTGGCAATGACAAGATTGCCTCCTCCCTCCTCCTTGAAGGCGCCAAAGCAAATGTAAAGAACGTGGCAGGCCTGACACCCATGGCATGTGTAGGCGACAACTATTCCGAGGAAGGTCGGAGCCTAATCGTAGCCATGCTCAAAGAAGCCGAAGAGAAGGAGCAAAAAGACGAACAAGACCAACGGAAATTCATCGAAGCAACAGCCGCGCACGAAGCCAAGATCCAGCAGCTGAAGGATGACGAAGCGAAAGCAAAATTCCAACGAGAGCAAGACGCGCTCCTCCGCATCCAAAAAGCCAACGAAGAAGCCGCAGCTCAACGTCTCCCCCAGCAACAACACCAACAGTCCCTCCCCGCCCCAATGCCCACATCACCACCACAACCCACAACGCGCAAACCGTCCTTCCTATCCCGAAAAACCTCCCTCTTCTTCAACAAGTCCAAAGCTGCGACCCCACAACTCCCTTCAGATACCCTCCCCAAACCAAAACAAGCATCCCTCCTCCGTCTCCGCATCAACACACCACCCACCAAGCCCCAACCCCTTCACCCAAACTCCGACCTCACGCCACCCCCCGTCATCACCAACCGCGCCATCCCTTCCCCCCACATCCTCGCCAGCCCCGACTTCTTCAGCACGGAGTTCAACAATATGATGGACCCAACACGGCCTGTTGTCGCGCTGCCGGCGGCGATACAGCGGCGCACGACGGCGGCGAGAGTGGATAGTGGGTTGAGTGAGAAGCGGGGAAGTAGGAGTAGTAGTGGTGTGATGGGGATTTTGGATTTGGAGATTGTGAATGAGAAGCTAAGTAGTCCGAAGGTGGTTCAGAGGGAGAGTGGGGGGGAGTTGGCGGATTGGTTGGCGTTGACGAGGTTGATGGATGGGTTGTGAGAGGTTGACGTCTCTTTTTCTTGAGATTTCACGACTTCTCTTTTTGTTTATACCAGATCTTTCTTCTTTTTGCTTCTTCGATATTTCATAGCTTTCACGTTGGCGATATCCTTGCGGCATATCTTGGAGTGCGCTTTCCTTTGTAGTAGTGGTACTTGCCTGGAGGTATACGATGCTAGGATGTACATGTTGATACCCGGACTTTTGATTCTGTACAATACACTTGTTGACCAACTGTCCCAGTTGGTCGCCCTGTTGCAATTCAAGTGCGTACAACAATTGCTATCGGATCTACCCCGTATCCCAAGCGTTTGAACCTCATCTACGTATGCCGTGCTCTCATCCTTCAACTTCCTCTTCCTCATCGTCATCATCATCCTCTTCCCAATCAAACGCCCCCTCCTCATCGCTATCCTCCAACAACCGATCAACAATATCATCCTGATTCTTCCACACCCGCTTCACAAGATCGAAAACCCAATCCGGTCTAACCTCCACCTTCTCGGCGGCCTTCTTAAAGCGCTCCTGAACACACACCAACCCATTCTCCACGTCGTCATACGACGGCACTTTCGTCCTAACCATCCCGAGAACATCATCCTCAATCACAATATCCAGTGTCTCCAGCTGAGCCTTAGCGATGTCGCGGAAGAAGTTATTCCAGTTGCCGCAAAAAGCGTTGACAATAGTCAGGTGTTTGAGACTCTGGTGGAAGTGGTTCAAACAGTCTGGGTGCCATAGAAGAACATCTGCCGAAGCTTCAAATCGTGGGTCGTATCGAATGGTTAGGGACTCAAGTTCTGCTGCCTTCCAGCCGTGGGTGGCTGGACCCGGATTGTTCACAGATCTGACCTGGCCAAAATATAAAGTCAGGTCGCGTAGGCTGGGGAAGCTGTCATTGGTTAAGAGTATTTCGGTGTGAACCGGTGGGGGGGTCTCTCGAGAATAGACATTTGTCAAGGTGAGTCTGTCGTCGTTACTACTCCCAACACGAAGGAATCTCAACGATAGGTGGTTGAGACATAGCTTGTTTGTTTGTGTGAGAACCTCGCTCAAGACGTATTTCGAAACGGAGGTCTTGAAGGATTGGAATCCAATAGAAGGTACTGGCATTGCGAAGTTGGTTGGGTGGATTTCGGCTCGCTGTAGAGCTCGAAGTGCAACGTCAAGGCCGATCATCATTCCGCTGTATGCGACGGCCTCCGAGCTTGCGTCTCGCTTTGAGCCCCTGGTGTATGGGCTCCGGCATCCCTGCAAGCGGCCGTGCTCTTCACCAACTTCCTTGAATAGCGTTTCGTAACGGCTCCAGGCATCGGTCTCGGGTTCGACAAAGGCGAAAGTATGTAATTGCTTGAATGGAGCCAAGCTTTTCGCGATGGTGGTTATCAGCCCCTCTTTCGCTAAGACGTATTCGGCGACGGCATCATAATGCGCCCCATATAATCTGGGGTGTACGATGGAAGAGTACCATACTTTGCCGAAGATGGACTTGTTTTCCTCTTTCAACTTTTCCCAGCGCGACTCCAGATCAGGTAGAACTATTGTTCTCAACCAACCCACATTCATCTCTGAAGAGGACTCGGGAAAGAGGTTTTGTGCATAGTTCCTACTCCCAGCTACCCTGTCGTTTTCTATCTCTTCTGAAAGCGTCGAAGCGTGCGCGAACCTTTCCAACAGGGCGGTTCTGCGTTGCATCCGGAATCTGTCCTGAGCCGATACCGTACGTTCCGTGACTTCTTTGATTGCATTATTATGTCGATGATTTGCTTCGTCTCTGAGAGCGACAGGATTTTCGTGATATTCCTCATAACAGCAAGTCATGCGAAGAGACTTGATCGCCTGGGCTAAGGCATCCACCTTGCTGATTTCATTCAACGAGCGAAGATCATGGGGACTACGAATATCCCAAGCCTATGGTAAGATATCAATGTCAGCTGTGCCGATCGTACTAGACGACGTTCCGCTCCCGGCGCATCTTGTCCTTGCGTCGAAGCTGGTAGCGTACATACCTTTGCTTGAAGAGCCTCGACGAGGTGTGATTGGGCACATGCTTTGAATCGCTTGTTCACCAGTCGCATCACCGCCATTGGCGTGCCACCAGCGACCACCAAGTCTGTAATGAGGTTTAGTAGCTCGTTCGGTAGACTACCGAGTTGCGCTTTGTCATCGCCGATATCTGCCATAACCGCGTCTGTAGAGGCGGTCATTGTCGGCCCTGGAATGCTCTTTATGTATCCTAAGGATATTAAGTGTGAGGACGAAAAGTGAATGTTGACATTCAAGACGGTAGCGAAGTATGTGGCACAGTATGTACCTCCGTAGCAGTGGGGTCGTCTAGCGTGGCGCTAGCCGTCACGCAGCAGACCCTAGTACCAAATCTTCGAAGGCCTTCGCGTGCCAGCGTTCAGTACATCAGCGACGCGACGTAACTGCTCGGGGACTTTGTTAGTCGTTTGAACACATGTGGTGCATCGCAGTCACAGTAATGTATGTATTCATATCAATTCGTTGTCCCATATCATGGCTGCATACTACCGAGGGAACCCCACACTTTCGTAAATGCTCAGTACGCCTGCAATGCCCAAATAGATACACGCCCAGCCCATAAATCTCTACATATTTCATACGCTCAACGCAGCAGGAGCCGCCATCTCCTGCGGTGGGATGGCCACAGTTGCTTCTGGCTCCACTTCAGGCACCTTGACGCGCTTGGCCTCAGGTTCGTCATCATCCCGTTCCTTGCGCTTCTCCTTTCGCTCGACAGCATCGCTTTCTGGATTTGCTGCTTCCTTGACCCGAGCGCGCTTAGAGGCGCGAGATTCGTTCTGCGGTATGCCCAGATGCTCGTCAACAACGTTGGCCTGCTGTAGCAAGTCGTCAACGTTCTCCAGGCCCAGCGCCTTGATGCAGTCCGTGTAACACTTTGACTTGTTCATCGCCTGATACGCTTTCTCCTTCCCGGGTATCATCTGACTGAGCAGATACTTTGTGTTTCCCCACCGGTTCTCTACTTGTAGCGCGAAACGCATGTATTCGGTGACAACGGTCTTCCACTGCGATTTCCACTCGTGTGGCCCACCTTCTGAGTCGGGTCGGAACACGCTGGGGTTCTTCTCGGCTGCGGTTGCGATCATTGCGCCGTCGACGTTGAACTCTTCCGCGAGCTTGAGGGCTTCGGTGCGCGATGTGACGTCGCCGTTCATCAGGCATGCGACGCCTGCTTCGTGGCATATCTCTCCGATCATCTTGAGCTGGTCTCGAATCGCGCGCTCTCTGGGTCGCATGGGTGTGGTTCTACAGTGCACCGTGAGGCCCGTGATGCCGGTGCGCACCAGTCTCTTCACCAATGCCGCTGTCTCTTCTGGCGTGTCCAAAATTCTGATCTTGACGCTGATGCCGATCTCGAATGGCTTTCCCACTTCTTCCACGAGACTCGTCAGGATGTTGCAAAGCAGGTCTGGTGTCTTCAGCAACGCTGCGCCCATGCCGCCGGAAGTCGAGAACGGCTTAGGGCAGCCAGAATTGACATCAATGCCTGCAACATCCGCTGCGACCATCTTGGCTGCCTGAACTGCCAACTCAGGATTCGCCGTACCAATCTGATATATGAGCTTTCCCTTCTCCAGCTCCGGATGTATGCGGTATAGGACGCTTTCGCGATTCTCGGGATCGAGGGTGGGGTTTTTGATCTTCGAAGTCGGCAGGCGCGAGAACTCTAGTGTATTGGTGTGCGGGTTCAGTCGCTTCGTGGTGCCAATCATGGCGCGATCGATGGTTTCGGGTCCCCAGACCAGGTCGGCGCCGTACTTCAGCGCGAGGAGGCGTGAGGGCAGTTCGCCAGAGCGCACCATGGGCGCAAGCACCACTTTGCCACGGTAGTCGACGCCATTCTTGGGGATGGGAACGCGGGCGGGCTCGTTGGATGTCATGGCTCGTGTTATCGATCGTGATAGGGTTCGAAGCATAACATGCCTTCACAGGAAGAGGGCGGAGGATTGGGATGTGAGTGGGGAATGAAATCGTAGCGGCGTTCTGAAAGTTCGGTGCACGTGCCTTCGTGGGTGGGGTTAGCGCGGGGGCGTCACTGCAGGTACAGCCTGACAGCCCTCACCATCTCCTTTACATAGCGAACTTTGCTGGACATCTGAGGCAAGACACTGAATATCAAGCAATCTTCTGGAGGCCACTCGTGTTTCTGGAGCTCGAGCCGATACCCTGCTGCCCGCTATCAACTTCGAAACCTTCAGGTCCTTTCGCAAGATCGCTATCATTCAAACAAACACGAACTCCCGCTCTTCGTCAGCGTTGCTCTCTTCCAAAATTCCCTTCTCAACATTAGCCTCTTCAACGTTGCTCTCGTTGGAAGTACCCACCTCATGGCTCTCACTTTCCAGAGGATGCACATACGCATCACCTACGAACTTCCAAATCTCCGGCTCATGGTCCGTAGCAGCAGTGACTTTTGTGATCACGTGTAACATCGGCGCCCCATTAAGCGCGACTAGAACATCACCCGGTTGCACACCCGACATCGTTATACTGAACAGCCCTTTCTTAGTCTTGAAGAGCTGCTTGCTACGAAACTCCTGCATGGCGTCCAAGAACTTGTACGCGTTCGGATAGCGGTCCTCTGCACTAATAACGTCTTCGGAGTCTGCCACCGAGGCATATGTCTGTGGATCTTCCGGGCCCGTATTCAATCTACACCCCGTAAGTATGGTGACAGGAGCCCAGTGCCAACAAGAGAAGCGTACTTCTGGGTTGCTGTATCGACCACGATACCCTTCAGCTGTCGGGCCATCGCTTGAAAGTCTTGATACCAATCGTGACTTATCACCTCGTCCATGTAGTATTTTTGGTTGTTGACCAGCGTCTGCCAGTATCCTCGTAGATTTCGATGGTTTTCAAGTCCCTGCTGCCGCCACGCTTCACAGTTGCTCGAGGTGTGCCCCAAAGCATCGTCGGCAGTTATCTTTTCCCAGTCTGCGACAGCGATGAGTAACCCTCTTTCCTCAGGTCGAGATAGATATTGTCCTATACTAGGGGAAGGTATCATTGCGAATGCTGTCATGACCTCATCGACTGCCGTACCTGTCAGTACCAATTCGTCTGAACCCAAGCCACCCCGCGAACGTAAGACCTTATTAGCAGCTGCGTATCGAGACGGTCTTTCGCACTCGAACTCAACCGGCCCCAACGTCCGGAGCCCTGGACTATGGAAATCCGGTACCCAGGACGGTAGACCTGTGCGTTTGTCCACTCTGAACGCGCTGCGCAACCATTCCCACAGATAGGCCCTGTCGGGCGGCGCAGCGAAAGCAAATACGAATCTGGTTGCTCGCGTGAACAGGTCTTCCACTGAAACGTATGCTACCTCTGGATCGAGGCAGGTTCGTCGTAGAATCTCTGCATCCACTAAGCCCAGCAAACCTAGGACACGATCTTCCGGTTTGAGGCATATATGTGAACACGATATAAGCATCGTTATTGCCAGCATCAGGGCTTGTGCATTGACCGCCTCGACGTCTTTGGCACTCCTCCAATCCTTCACGATGATTCGGATGGAGAACATTGTACCTTTCCCATACTTTTGTCTCTGTTCAATTTGCACTGACTCATCGCAAAGTTCCGCAAAATCTTGGCATCGTCTGAACTCATATTTGAGGCACGTCCACAAAGTTCCATCTTTAAGCGCGTCATTCAAGGTTTCCCAGCTGCATTCGTTATCCCCACAAAGGAAGGTCAGATCATGGGCCAACGCCGCTTCTTGTATGACCCATAGTCTTCCAAACCAGTCGTTCGAAACAATATGATGGAGAGCGAGTTTCACTGGCATTTCGACGGTTTCAAGATTGAGTCTCTCCTCTTCATCGTCGATACTCTCAAAGTGGCGGCTGCGTTTGTATTCTGCTAGCTCCTTTAGAAAGCGGAGAGCGTCAGGAATGCGTTCTTGATACTTCGTAGTACCAAGCCATACCCATACTTTCTTCGCTTGCTTGTACACGCGATTCATTTCCCGGATCTGCACCATCTTCTCTTCATGATCCGCCTGGTTGATACAAATAGCGTCGACCCAGATCGGCCGTACCGGCCGGGTATCTCCGCGGCGCGCAAGATACGGTAGTGCAGTATATAAATTGCGATGCACTTGCGCAGTGCAGTCATTCAGGGTAATGTTGAGACGTTCAGAATCAGAGCCCCACACATAAGATAGCGCGTCGAATTCCAAGTCGGACTGGTCGAGACCAACCGTTTGTAGCCTCCAGGTATGGCCGTCCGCGGTCTTGTTGGAAGCGGCAGTGAGCAGACGGATGTAGCCTGCTGGCAACGGGTCGTAAACGAAAGGCGGAGGTTCTGTCATGCTGGATCCGCGAAGAGAAAAGTGGAGCGTCGTTTTAAAGACTTAGCATCTGAAGTGCGGGGCGCGACTTCCGCATCCTGGGGAGAGTGGCAGTCAAGAAAGCATGTTTACTAAGCTCGATCGAGATTAGGCTATTCACGGCGGCGGTAGATGTGCGCAGTGTCTGCATTGACATTTGATTCGTTCAACAGTAGTATCTACGAAACTGAACAGGCCTGCAGCCTACATCAACATGAAAGCATACAAAACATGTGAGCTGGCGGTGATGTAGGCTCTAGACCTGTTCATCTTTTTTCTTGCCGGTAAGTTCGTCCTCTGCCCAACGTCTGGCGAGCGCATCCATATGCCCTGGTGGGTCGACAACAACAGTCTTTGCGGCGCCATAGAACAGTGCTTTCGGAACGTCTGTGATGAGCACAACCTCGTGCGGGCCGTCGCCATAACTATCAGTAATCTCCAAGCGCTCGAGATTGAGATTTCGACAAAGCTCAAATATCGACTTGTATTTGTCGATGTACATGTCCACGAACGTCATTTGGCGAAGTGTTTCTTTAAACAGCGCGATGAAATTGATTAGCCTCGCGTGGTGGTCGACTTTGGTGTCTCTGAATACGAGGTTCGCCACAGTGGGTACGTCGATGCCTGATGGAAGCGGTCTGCCGCCGAGGGTACTTTGGTGAAAGGAGCCATCCAGAACGAGCGTGCGTAATGCTGGAAATGTGTCTCTGGTGATGGCCACGGTCGACAATGCTTGGGGTGGATTTTGTGGAAACCCACCCTCGCCAAACTCATCTCGGAGAATCAGGACCTCGACTTCGCTCGAGACCTTTTTGATGACTTGTATCGTAGCTTGTATTGTGAAGCAATGTAATCCGTTCATCTCCGTAACGAGTTCGAGTCTCTTGGGAAGAACGATAGATTGCGCTAGGGCGCTGAGGAGGAGGTCTTGACCTATCTGAATGCCTGAGTGCTCATATATGTACCAAAATATGTCGACGTCCTTGATCATTGCCATTTCTCGAAAGACTTCGGTGAATCTGCCCGCGACTCTCCTGGCGCAGTAATGGATGTTGACGATATTCGGTAAAGCTTCCAGACACGATAGAACGAGTTGCCAAAGCTGACTGCTCCTAACAGCATCCTGGAGTGTACGTGCAGTACTGCTGTGATAGTCATCGGAAGACAACCATAGCTCCGGGTACCAATCGAGCTCGCTCTTGATGATAGCCTGAGTCCTATTCAAAAGACCAGCTTCGAATACGTCTTCGTGCTTATAAACTCCACCAGTTTCCACGTTACCAACCTCTGGCAGGAGGTGCTCGGTGTAGCGAGAAGTGACGGTCAATTTTCGAGCCCACGGGGTCAAATCCTTGCAATTCGCTAAGGCCACGAGGTTTTCCATGCTCTGCTTCGAGCATAGGTCGAAGGTGGTCTCGTCGGTTACTTTTGCAAGAGCCCGCCACGCGTGGTTGTAAATGGTGCGGCTCACGTATCTAAGCGCGAGTTTGGAAGCGCGGGGTTGCCCGCTGCGCGTTTCTTGCATACATCGTCTGTTGAGAGATACCGTTGTTTCCGTCAGTGCGGGTTGCACTTCGCGTACCGCTTCGTGCAGGATCCTTTCGAGGAGTTCAGCTGGTAGTGACTCCAGCCGGCTCGTTGCCACTGGGTATCGAGGAGTCGACATCGTCGCGGCCATTGAAGCTGGTGTCAGTTGCGAGGTCATGTAGCTGTCAGGGCGGGAGGTGAGCTTATTGAGTGCGCTGGGTGTCGAGTGTAGCTCAACTGTCGAGATCGCGCGCCTGAGGGAGGCGGCTACGTCAGGTGTGACCGCGCGCGTCCGCGGTGGCAGGAGCACCTCGTCGCACAGACTCACCAAGATCACGCATAGAGTTACACATTCAGCAGAAAGTCGATTGATGATCAATTACACCTCTACAACCTCGCCTTGACTGCCTCAGGATCTGCGACCTGTACCATGATTTTGCCTGCAGTGGTTAGTAACTTGACTCTACATTGCTGATTGGACGAGCTTACCGGTGTTCTTTCCCTCGAACAGTCCCACTAGCGCGTCCTCGGCCTTGTTGATGCCTCCTTGGATGATTGTCTCTTTCCTCTTGAGCTTGCCTTCGGAGAGCCACTGCGCGAGCTGCTTCCTGGCCTCGGCGTACTTGTCCGCGAAGTCAAAGACGACGAAACCTTGCATGCGAATGCGCATTGAGATGATCATCATATAGTTCTATGAATGGATTAGTAGGTTGATGCAAAGACTCAGTGACCGAATACAGCATACCTTTGGTCCTTGCGGCTTCTTTTTGTTGTACTCCGAGATCGCCCCGCACATGACGAAGCGCGCGAAAGGCTTCGCTCGAGAGAGAGCAAGATCAAGGATCTCTCCGCCTACATTGTCGAAGTACACATCGATCAGGCCCTTGGTTGCAGCCCTGAACTTCTTTGCAAACTCTGGGTCCTTGTAGTTCAGCGCCTCGTCAAAGCCGAGTTCCTCCTTCAACCATGATACTTTGCTGTCCTCACCAGCGAGACCCAGAACCTTGGCGCCCTTCAGCTTCGCGATTTGACCGACCACACTTCCAGTAGCGCCAGCTGCACCGCTGACGACTACAAAGTCTCCAGCTTTGATCTGGCCAATTTCTAGGAGTCCAAAGTAGGCGGTAAGGCCGGTCATTCCCAATACGCCCAGCGCATCGGTTGGTACAGCCCCCTCCGGCAGATCCAACGACTCAACATGCTTCTCATTCAGCACCGAGTACTCGGACCATCCGCACATACCAGTCGCGTAGGTACCGACGGGGAATTTCTTGCTCTTACTCGCAACGATAAGGCCAATACCGCTACCACGCATGACGGCACCAATCTCAACCGGAGGAATGTAAGAACGCGTTGGGTTCAGCCAGCCGCGCATAGCCGGGTCAAGTGATAGGTAGAGTGTCTGGAAAAGTACCTCGCCATCTTTTAGTGACGATGCCGATGGAACTTCTTGCTGCTTTGGTGTGAAGGTTTTGCCGGCGACAACAGCGTCCACTGGCCGTTCGGCAAGGTGGATCGATGTATATGAAGGCATGATGATGGAGTTGATGAATTGATGGCACGCTTCGGAATGCTTTGGCCGACTTTCGCGGTAGTGATTTGGGGAACGAGACGAGAAAGCAAGGTTCTTTTGAATGGAGATGGATGGTATAGGAAGTCAAAAGTAAAGACAGCTCGGTCGCGTTTGTAGTTCGTGTCCGCACAGATCCTCCACAGGTGTTCTGCGGAGAAGATACCGAGGCTCGGGTGGTCGTTTCCCGATTAGGACCGCTACATAATCCAAGGGCCGAACAAAGGAATCTCAACGGCCGTAAGAGTTACTAATCTTCAGTACGCAACTACCGATTGCGTGTGTTTTCAGAGCTGACAATCTCAGACTTCCAGGTATATCTCGAGATGCTCCATAATTTGGGTAGAACTGCACTAGAGTGTCGATGGCCTGCTTCTATGGGCGCATGTTCACGTCAACACGTGCATGAACTGGTCACCTTCTCAATATAATAATAAGTTGCGGAACAGAAGTATAGACCATTCCCTACACGTGAAACGATTTCATGGAGATATGACTTGCAGATGCGATGATTGTTAAGTTCAAGAGCAAGCGACCACAGATGCCAAGCCACTACGAGGGTCTGACTAAGCGAATCTCGAGCTCAGCATCATCGCGAAACCCAGCGGTACCAACGACCGCCAGCAACCTCACGATGCAGTCACTACGCAGAACAGCAGTGGCTGCTGCCCGGACGAGCCGCACCTCACTCACGCGCCAGTCGCGCCGTTTCGCACACGATGAGCACGCTCACGGCCACCCGACCCCAGCCGCCGACGAGCCCATGGGCGTATGTCAACCGCCCTTTACCCCTCCCAGATGGTCCTAGGCCTCTTCCGAGATATCGCACTACTACACAAAGGACAATACTGACTCAATTGGCATGTAGTATGGCTTCTTCATGACCATTGGCGTCATCCCCGTCGGAATCGCCGTATACGCCTTGTCGCGACCGGACGGCGAGAACAACGAGCCCTACATTACCCGCATGATCTCCAATGCGACGGCTGGACTACACGAGAAGTGGACTTCGCAGAACGACCACCACGTGCGCATGATCGAGCAGGCGGGTGAGGACAGGGTGCTGTTCGCGAACACACGGCCCCAGGAATACGTCGACATGAAGTTCCCAGAGTACGTATACCCGGAATGAGGCACGCAGTCCTATAGGAGGAGGAACTATGACTTGGGATGAAGGCGAATCAGCGCACATGGAGGGGGATTGGTATGGAAGTGTCAGGCTAACGAATACAGGATCATGAACGTCGGATCGCCATACAACGTCCCCGCTGGAAGCCAAGTGCAAATGGACAAGGTTATCGAGAAGTACAAGAAGCTGGCGTACGAGGACAATGAGCGCAAGCTGGAGAAGTTGAGGAATAACGACATCTCGTCCGAGACGCCCGTGACAGGCCCAAAGACCCGCGTCAAGAAGGCGCCCGACATGTTCTAGATAGAGATGAATTTGGCTCGCTAGATGTACATACACAGGGAATGATATCCGTTTCATTTGTAGTGTCTGTTACTGTGCTTTGACAGTCGGTCTTTGGTATTCAGTGTCGCATCACTATTCTATCATTGTTTCCTGGTCGCCCTGATTCATTGTAAGACAGCCAACCTTCGGTCTTTACGGTGGCAAGGCACAAGATCGACCAAGAAACTAATTTATCCATGACCACATCAAGCCTCAATCTACGGAAAATGTTTCAGGCGTCTATTCATAGAGACAGTACCAGGCCCATCTGCATGGAGGGTGGCGGCCGTTGTTACAAGTGAAAATCATGTCCAACCATGTTACACAGTGACTCTCAGCACAGTCATACTGGGGGCGGTGAGGCTCAGCCACGTTGGTAGTGCAATGTGGGGTATACTGCCTGCGATATTATTGTGACGGAGGGAGCAGGCAGACTTGCGGGTTACAGTAGGCTCAATATTTTGGTACATGAGCATCGTTGTGATGGCTGCTGGCTTCCGTGGTGGTAATTCGGCGCGAAGGCATCGAATCTTGGAGTACCAAGGACTCCCCAGTATACTCGTAAGCATCGCAATGTCCCGGCACGAACGCGTTCATGCTGACGAGCCTAGCAGTCTTACGGTGTTTCGTGCGGGAAACGCACACGTCACGTTCCGTAGGGCAGTTGCTAGGGTTCCGCCCCACTTGACAGCGGGTTCCTGAACGGGGATCATCGCTGATTGGCGAACTGCTACACCAGCATTACCAGACCACGATGAATCCAAGGTGAAGTGAAGGGGAGGTTTGTAGGCGCTTCAAAAGGCTAGACTAGTGTTCACTGCAAAATGCATTGCTTTTGACTTGGCCGCTCCTGTCGCTCGTGATATAACGATCGTTTGGAACCTCATCCGCCCAACCTCGCCGCCTGCCAAATACCAACGAGTGAAGAACAATAGAGGTTGCTAACGATTTGTGAAGATCCGCCGGAGCACGACAAGACCATCAGCAAGGTATGAGTCCCCCTCAACCCAGTCATCTGTTGATGGTGCGCAATCTCCGCTAGATTGCTGCAGTTGCATTCTTTTTCGTGCCTTTTCGTGGGCAATTGCTGAGCAGCAGCACTGGATTGTGGTCGACGGCTCTCGAAAAACCAAAACTAATCCAGAGACAGATGTCCACTCCGGTCGCATTGCGCACTCGAAGCATGCCGCTCCTTCCCTTTCGCAGAAGGAAGGTAGTCGCGGCCGCTACGGCTCCAGGTAAGTTAGCGCTAGGGTGGACCCCTGGCGTGCCCAAACACAGCGCATCACCCATCGTCCTGATTGACGCGCCGCATAAACATCTTTCCTGTCCGCGCTGCGCTGCACAATTGCATTGTTTGGCCCCCCGATGCCGCTTCCTGAAACGCGCCTTCACAACGTTGGATGCTAACCCTCTCAAGACTCGGCCCCATTGCTCCCCGAACTCAACTTCACCGCCCGCAAGAGGAATGACATGAACGGGTCAGCTTGGACCACCGACGACACTTCTCGCACTGCGAACGCCGCACCAGCACGCACGACCTCGACCACCACCATGCCCTCGTACACATCGCCCCGCAACGTCTCAGGCCCGCTAGCTGTCGACAAAGCCGCCATGGCTGCCGCCGCCGATGAGAACAGCCCGTGGGCCCGCCCCAACCACTACAGCACCCCCAACTCAAAGACGTCACAGTATATTGATAAGATCACACAAGAGAACGACCGCCTGCGACGAGAACTCAGGGCCGAGAAGCTCGCAAGAGAAGATGAGGCCAAGCGTTGGTCGGCTGCGCAAACCAAAGCCGAAGACTCCCGCGCCGAGCACCAACATCTCCAAGTGCTTGCCGACACCAATGCGCGAGCCATAGAGCGGAAAGACCGCAAGCTCGAAGAACTCAAAGCCACACTCGACGCCGAAATACAAAGAAGGAAGTCCGCCGAACAGCGAGCCGAAGAAGCGCTGCGGATGCTGGGCGACACACGATCCGAGACGCAGCGACAGCTTTCGCAAGCATACGAGATGAGGGGCATGGCAGACACGAACCTCGAAACCGCACGAGACGGTTTCAAGCGCATCACCGACGGCTACGAGAAGAAGGTCCGCCAAATCAACGATGAGCTCAACGAGCTACGGAGAAAGCGCCTCGAAGACGCCGATAAGATCAAGCGACAGGCCATCATCAGCGACCAGCTACAACACGAATCTTCGCGATCCACACGGGCCGAGGCCAAGCTGGTCAATCTGATGGAGGTATACAAGAAAGAGCACCGCAAAGAGATGGATGGTCTCATACAGGAAGCAGAGAGGCTGCGACGCGCACTGCCAGAGAAGGAGCGCGAGGCACAGAAACTTGTCGATTCGTTGGAGCAAACCCGCGATAAGATGCGATGGGTCATGACTCAACATGAACGGCAAAATGGGGGGAAATGAACGCCTCATCGCATACTCCACACGTCACCCAACAACCCGGTAAAGGGGGCATCGAGCGAGACGCGAGATAGGACCGAGCCAGCATGCGCACCAAGCACGATCCGGCTTCTGCGGTCCCACACAATACGACTATAATGACCAAGCTTTGTTTCCTGGGCTAAATGGCAATCTGTAATATATTTGGATATGGCGTTGAGGTTTGGCATACATCACCACATATGCTGGGATGAATAGGCGTTTATTGGAGATCGTAGTCAGGCTTGACATTCTGACATTGCACGCGCCGGACACTGTTCGGTTGTTTTTGATCCAAGGGCTTTCAGCTGCTGGTTACCTATCTCACTTAATTCATCCATGTATTTGCATGTCGCACAGTCCTACCCAGTCATGCTTTCACTTTCTATTGCTAACACTCAAACTATGCACTGGTCACTTCAACAGGCTGCGATTGATTTTGCCGCCGCCCGCCGTTGCGTCAGCCGCAGCTGATCCTTTGGCGCTCTTTCCCGGGCCCTAAGGCGCCAAGCAAAGCTCCATCGGCCCCTTCCACGCTCAGCTTTGTTTACATCACACTCGAAAATGTCGTCACAGCGCGAGATGGCGCCATCACGTCAATCCCACAGGAACTCAGAGTATCGTGGGTGCGCTTCAATTTTTACGGACTCTCACAATTGTCGGCGGCTTGCACTTCACGAATCGCTCTTTCATTCTACAGTGTTCACTGAGGGCATGACGGTAAGAGTAACCACATCCAAGATAGGCACTCATTGATCACCAAGTTGACACACGTAGATTGAGCTCGAGTCTACCGCTCACACCAGCACTAAGCCACATGGAACCGTCTGAGTTGATTACAGATCCACCAATCCAAGTACAAGTACAACATTACTGGACAACAATTGAAAATGCAGACAAACAACCCCCAAACGCAAGATGCGGAAGTCACTCTACGCGCGCCATGACGACCGCCGGAAAGTACGCGAAGGCTCAAGTTCGGAAGTTACGTTCGTCCTGCACAGCGATCAGTCAGTGCCACAGCGTCACCTCAGTGTATACTCACTGTGAAGTAGCGTCCGTCTAGTTCACGGGAGTACCGCACTGAATGCAGCATTTTCCGGGAATAACCCAGACCGTGTCTCCACGCTCGAGACAGGCAGGGCAGCGACGACCGGGTACCTATAGCGATCAGTGGACGCCCAGGACGATGATGCTTTTTTACTCACCGGCATAGTGACGATGCCTCCAGCGTCATTCATACAAGGAATGGCTACTCTGTCGATGGGCGTGTTCATCCACATGACGCTTCTGGGTAGGTGTCGGTGTTGGAGTTGCATCTTGGAAGACATGGCTGAAGCGAATGACAGTGATGATCTAGAAGAGAGAGGCGAGCAAAATACAACTTGAGGTTTGAAGGAATGTGGAGCGACACTAAAGAATCAAGGTGAACAGAGCGAGTACCTCTCATCTAGGCCAGAGACGCGTCTTTATACATTCTCAGCTTCCCGAACGGCTTCGGTGCACCAGAATTCTCTATCGCTAGCGTAACCCTTGTGCTTCGCAGTGCGCTTGTAGCGCCATCGGTCTGCAGTTTTCCGAATTCAAGGAGACGACTCTCTCCTGTGCCTCTGACCTGCGCGATGTGCATGGTGCGTTGTACACCTCCAACGAGAGCAGATCAGAAAATGCCTGCGCCATGTCTATCCACCTGCCTGGGAGCATATGGACAGGTACATGTCAACCAGTATCCCGGGGACGCTAAACTTCCAGATCGTCTACCTAACCGCAAGTCGCTCTAGAGGCTGTCAACGGCTGTATACACTGGTGCCACAAAGATTTGGACTGCGGAACCAATACCGGTACGCAAGGAGCTCAGCTGCATATCGTAATGGATCAATTTGACGCTGACGACGAAAAGATACGTTCCGCACGAGGTGTCCTTCACCAATATGCGATGAAACAGTACTGCTTCCATCACACCAAGTTGGAATCGCCAAGCCAACTTGAGGTCATTCGATCAGAACTCAATGGCACCACTATGGTTTGCTACCCTATCTTTGCTAGATAGTGTACGTGCGTGTCACGGCACCGTCAGTTTCGCTGAGCCTCGTCGCTTTTTCATTTTGTCAAGTTCGGCGCTAACGAAGCCACGATTATCTACAAGCCCTGCAACATGCAGCCGCAAGCAAACTTACGCCCTATCCCCGCCTTTCTGCACAGTCTAGGCTCGCGATGCTTTTGCAGCCTTGCATGAGCCAAACCGTTTGGCGATACATCCCGCGACCCGCCGCCCGTTTGGACTGCGATCGCCGTTTCGCTTCTTAGCTCATACCGATAGCCGTCCTTCCGTGGTATGACCATCTACAACTGTCGTACGTTCACAGCGGATGTCAATTCGAGCTGTCCAATCTCAAGCATCTGAAAGATGTAGGCAAGCTACGAGATCGCGATCTGAGATAACGGCTTGTCGTTTGTACTACACAATCCTTCGAACCCCGGTCCCTATCTTCCTCAGATTGAGGATGCGTTCCAAGCTCTTGTGTGCGGTGCAATATAGTCACGAGTCAAACTTTCGATCGACCAATCATGACAACCCTGCTGACATCGCTAAGCTTCCTCTACTTGTGGATCATCACTTGGTCTTTTGTCGATGGGACTAACACGTCTGACTCAAGCACTACTACACCTGAGGTATACTTCTCGATGAAGCACCGGTGTTATAACCAGCGAAACGCAGCAGTTTCCTTCGCCTCTTACCCAGGCTTTTCTCATGCCAATCCTCCGGATATTGGAAGGGTGTCGGCAACAGTGCCTTTACTAAGCTCTTTGTCCTCGCGCCCACGTTTCCGACTCAGACCCTGATGAACTGCTTTGAAAGCCGTGGCACAGCGCTCAGTCCGATCTCGGCTGCATGCTTTGCGCCGCAGCTGAAACGGAGTAGGCATTCTCTGTCTCGTTTCTTCGTGCAGGACCCGTGGCTAAACGTTCTCTCCCGACAGCGACTCTTTACTCCCGAACACTACACCGCTCCTTCACGTACCGATGCTTGGCATCGCTGGTCAAACCCTTTCGGCAACAGGTAGACAGTACGAATTCGAAACCCAGTTGCTTCAACCAACGGTACAAATTACGGGCGTTGGAAATGCTACGTCATTATTGTCGACCCGACAACTCACACGAAGATGCGAGGGTATTATCCACCATTAGTCTGGCGCTAATCTGTGTACTGCATCCCCCAGACTAAGGGGCCGTTCCGTCCGCTTACCGTGTCGAATAAACCCGCGTGGTAACAATGGCACTGTCATGCTTCTTTCAGCAAGTGAGCTATCGGGCAAAATTACTCATTCATGGTCATGCGATAGCTGTATTCATCAAAGCTACCACGAATTCGGATTAACCAGGGTACACCATTGTGAAGACTTGCCCGGATCCAGACATACTGTTACCTCCGGGAAAATGAACCATATGGTGCTAAGTACCCACTAAGACTGTCGAAGCACGTTCGATAGTCCCCAGCGATTTTCCTCTCTAGTCGTACACCGGGCTCGAGAGACCGCCTCAGCAGAATTAGTCTTTGGTCAAACGCTGAGAGTAAGAGTATCTCGCAGCATGCCGGGTCTGATCCGTGAGGCCCACCCGTCACTCTCATCACCGAGCGATAGCTGTCAGTCGCTTCACTTCGCGAGCTAGCTACTCACATCATACTTCGCCGCTCGGTGCTCACTTTTGATCTGGTGCACGCGCTACACCGATGAATTCAGAAAAGTTCCCAACCTAACTAAGGCTCTTGTAGCATCCGCTCGGCACGGCTTGCTCGTATCCAGCTCATCACCACAGGTTGAATCACGTCTGAACTGGGTATTCCATACACCACCGATGAGCAGCCGACGATGGCTACAAATGGAGCCATCTGCAAAGCCCATGACCTCCGTTCCCGTCGATCGGCAACATTGAATATGTTCCAGCACCAGTATCCACGACTGGCCAAATGCATCCGCGTCCCGCTCAAACAATCAACAAGGTACTTTTTGCATGATGCAAGACGCCCAAGAGGTACAGCCTCGACGCCACGCGGAGTGAGTTTCAACATCTTCGTCACACAGCATCGGCCGAGGTACGTACCGCCAGCAAATTCTGATTACCTCCCTCATTTCTTACCACCAGCCATCCGATTACACCCGCGCAACAGGTCTGCGGCACTTGATTGAGACCTATTTGCATCGTGGGACAACGTTGCCTTGTAACCATCGTGAGAAATGACATCGCACCAATATCACAGTATCTTCGTCAAGGACTCGACTCAACCACGCCAGGCTCGACGCCAACCTGCAAGGGGAAATTTGTAGTGCAGCGACACACCGAGCTGGTGGGTGTAGCAGCACACCCGGGAGATGGTCCCTAGCCAGACAACATGCACGGTAGCGCCACAGAGCCGCATAAGGTCGGAAAGGTGGCCGTTGGTGATCATCAGCCTTGCCCTCCGATTTCAGTCACACTGCAGGCGTCGCTTTTGTCTACCTCGAGGAAATGTGTCCAGGCAACTGCCGTGTCAACAGTGGCAGTGTCGTACAAACCGCGGCTGTCGCTCGGGTGATGCTGCCGCGTGGGACGAGGTGATGTCAACACTTTCAGCTAAGCCTTTGTGCTTGCTGGTGCGAATTGATCCTGTGTTCCTCGAGCCGGTAGCCCTTCCTGACCCATTCCGCGAAGCCGATAGGCGTTGGTTTCTGCGCGCATTTGCTGACACTTGGGCGAACACTATACCCCGAAACTGCCGACATCAACTCATCAAAGGCTGGATGCAACGAGACTGGATCTTGTTACACGCCATGCGGATGTTTTCGTAAGAGATTCAGGATACATGTTCTTCTTATGATCTATAAATGCATAGCAAATTGAATGGGTACCGCGCAGTGTATCACACACACCCACCCGAGATAACATACAGTAAACTCCAAGACGGAGCATCGGTCACCGTCATAACGACGCAAGCCTTCTCCTCAGCCCACCACCCCGCTTATGCTTCTCACCCCACAACTTATGAACAAAATGCTGAGGCCGCGACAAACTCTCATGATCAAACTGGTTCCCACGCTGCACCCGCGCGCCTCTCGGCAACAACTAAAGCACAGCATTAGCCACAACAGCGCACCCAGTAAAGTGTGCACCAGCTCCAAGGAAACAAGAAGATAGGTCGGTAAGTAGTAGCGGTCAGGAATAACAGATATAGTTGATTCAAGCCGTACTGACCGTCTTCGTGATGCGGACCAATAGCACACCCTTGCTGATGACACCGTTTGAGTCGTAGAGATGCAGCAGGCGGAGGCCGGTCTGCAGGCGGTCGAGGCGGAAGCATGCCCAGCCGGCTAGGTCATCCTTGCCGAAGCGCTCTTTGTCGATGACTTTGAATCTGAGAGGTAGAGGTTAGCATGGACATGGCCAGTCAACGAATGGGATATCGAGTGATGGCGTGTCGTAAAGAAGCATCGCGCCCACGGCCACTTGCGCACATCAAAGCTACTCTCGCTGCGGATTGAAGCCGTCACGAGACGGCCGATGGACGGAAGCTACAGCAGTATACCGCCTTGGTACTGCAGCTGCCCCATAGCTCGACGTTGAAACCCGATTATTTGGATCAGACGCAGAGTCATGCGGTGTCATCGAAGAAACGACGAGGCGCTGGCGCTGGAACAGCGTGAACGGGAATAACGGCGATCTGCAGGCGCAGTGATCCCGACCCTCATTCAACAGCCGTGCCACGACTGCTCACTCGGAATCTCTGTTTCAATGTTCCTCGCGCGTATGTAGCGATATGATGCAGGGTAACCTAGTCAGACCTCATGACGACCTGCATGTACCTGACAGGTAGCAAAAGAAAAGAGATGAGACTCACCTGACAAATGTCAATTCCTCCGTAACACCAGGAACATTGACGAACTTGACCATTTCACCACCGAAATCGGGGTTCGTGGTCCTTGCCTTCTCGGTCTCCTTCTTCAGGTCGGGGTCGATGGTCTTGGTGCCTTTTCCATCACCGGGCACATGTTCGGAGTTGCGCTCTTCGTGCGACTCAACATGCAGCTCGACCTTGACATAAGGTTTGAGATCCTTTGGATCGTCTTCGTCAGGCGGCAGAGGAATGTCTTGTCCTCCGAAAAACTCAATGCTTAGGTTGAGGTCGTGATGAGTTATCGCGGTCTTTTGTGTCGCTGCTTCGCTCGTGCTGCGGTAGCCTTCTGGTTTGAGAACCCATCCGGCGGTGCCTGCGAACATGGCTTCGTTTTGCATCATACCGCCGTCCCAGCGTTGCCAGTTCAGCGCTACTATCTGCACACCCGCACGCCAGAAGACGGATGGGTTCAGGTTTGTTGATGTCAACCGCGTGCCTTTGGGGTATGCGCGCATGAAGAAATGTTTATTGTGCTCGAAGAGTCGGACGGGGTCGTTCTCGTGAACTTCCATCAGTGTACCTTCTGACAAAGAGAACACGTGGGTAGGAACCTTCGCTTCTGGAGCATCGAGAGTTTTGTACGAGTATCCTCCTAAGTAAACACCCAATCGTGATAGCGCTTCAATAACCTTGGGTTTCGGCGCTGGAGGGTTGTTCTCGCCATCTGGTCCGGCTTCTTTAGAGTCATCCGAAGCCGCAGACTCGGTGCTCATGGTATGTTGTAGCTGGGGCGCTGCAGCTGGCGCGGCAAGCGTTGTTGGTTGTGGTTCAGCTGCGGCTGGCTTCAGGTGTCCACGCTTGACTTTCACTAAGATCTTGTTGTGCAGGTCCTTCAGTGTGGGAAGTTCAGCTTCGAGCAGACCCTGCGCTGGATCGAGAGGTAACTCAAGTAGCATGCCTTTCCAATACTCGTTCATGATCTCGACCATGATCTCCTGTTGCTCTGGACTAGCGTGTACTTCGAGACTGACGATCAAGGGCAGGTTCGACACAGCAAATGCGTAGTCCCTGATGATTACACACACCGCGCGAAACGTCATGTCTTTGGTCAAAGTGTAACCGTGGGTTACCTTAGGCTCGGCTCTCGATGTATAGGAAGCGGAATGCCAGGGCTGAACCTTGTTGGCGTCCTCGTGAGGCGGCTCTGATGTCTCTTGTTCTTCCTCCTCGGATTTGTCCTTGCTGCCAAACTTCTGGGCTAGCCTTTGACGAATGCTGAGACCGGACTTTGATTTCTTCTTGTCTTTTCTCGCATCATTTGATCCTGGGTTGCCTCTCGCCATTTCCTCGTCAGAGCTGGAGTCGGAAAGCTCGTCTCCGTCCCAGACATCGACCTCGACGCAGCGACATCCTCGCATTAGGACGTTCTTGTAGGCATCAATGCTGGCATCGCTCGACAGCTGGTTGCCGGTAAGGTATGTGTTGTGGCTCGACGAGATGAAGTAGTTGGAAATGGGATGGGACTCGTTGACTGGTTGCGCAGGCTTCAGGACGCTTGCTGAGCCCGACATGAAGTAGTTGGCGAAGTTGGAGAATGAGCCGTCGGCCAGAAGCTCAGCGTTCTGTCCTGAGCATTCCTGCTCCTCGACCAGCCACTGCTGTTGCCCTTTCTTTGTCGTCAAGTCGTAGCGCGTTGTGATCTGGTCGTAGACTCTCTTGAGGTGTTGTGTAAGGAGTGGTGATAAGGCATCGACCTTGCGAGCTGCAACAGAGGCGGACGCTGTACCACCGCCTGCTTGGAGTTCGGGGTTGTCGACCTTGGGCGTACCCAGCTTGCTGTCTTTCTTGCTGTCTTTGTCGGGCAACATCTTGTGTTGATGTTACGAATCCAGCGGGGTCGAAGGGAGAATAAAGTCAGGAAGGGCGGCGAAAGGGTTTATAGGCGGCAGCAAAGTGCAGAGTGGTAGCGGTGTATGATCCTGGACGCGTATGCGTGCCTGAGTAATGGCTGAATCCAGGCAGCTCAGCTGGCTCTGAGGTGTCAGTATCTCCTCCCTAATTGCGCAATTGGTTGGTGGGCGGGTATCGTTAACATACATTCAATACGCACCAAAGATATGCGCAACTTAGTTTCGCGACTACAAAGCCTTTGTAGAGTGGTCGCGGGATCTAGTTGTGAAGGTATGAGGGGTGCGGGCCGCGACGTTGACGCGGGCACAATAGCCTCATGGTCAGCTCGTGCCTGCCTTGGCTTGCCGCACCGGCGTTTGATCATCCAATTGGTGGAGCACATGCATCGCTAATACCTGCTAGAGATTGACACGCAGCTTCCGACGTTTGCTGCATGCGCAAGGTGAATGAATGGGGGCTGCCTTGTTTGCGGCGCTGAGTGAAAAGGGTCTAGCTTTGACATGTGCCTCCGCAGCCTCGCCAAGCCCAGCGACGTCACTCAGGGTCCAGCATGGCCAAAGATATCATCGTTCCATGAGCACTGACATTCTTGACGCAAATCACATTCACAATGGTCAAGTCACGGAAAGAAGCAGAGAGCGAAGTCCGATCTTGGGGTTTCGACCATGTGTTTACGTGGACCGATAGTCCGTGAGTATACAATCGCTCTACTACATTGAATGTAGACTAACTCCCTCATAGCAATGCGCACTACTCGCCACACAAGCACAGCGGGAAGACGACACATCTTGTACTCAATGGCTCTATAACATACACATACCCTGATGACCCCGACGCGACGAAGGAAACAGTAGGACCCGGCGCTAGATGGGATGTCGATGCGAACAAGGTGCACGAAGTGTGGGTAGGGAACCAAGGTTGTACATATGTCATTGGAGAATGATCTATCGGAGCACTGCGCGCGTGCCCGTTCAGCATCGCTTAGCCCAAGAACCCATGCTGTCCCAAGTATTTGATAGCGTCGAGTGCCAATTGGTCTGCCTTGACCAGCTCTTGCTCTACCATGCGCTCGTACAATCCCTGCAGCTTTGTTTCCTTGGGAGGATGTTGATACTTGCATTTGCGGAGGTAAGGGCATTTCCCGTTGCGCTTCCAATTGCTACAGACACTCGTTTCCTTCTTTTCGGCGACTGGTGCCCGCGGGGGAGGAGGAACTCGAATGACTGGTGGAGCAATCTTTGAAGATGTGGGTTCTGGCGCTTCGTCGCTGTCGTCTGAGTCGGACTCGGACTCCTCTTCCTCTTCTTCGGAACTTGATACCACAGATGACTCGGATAGCACTGAACTTTCGGCCTCAGACTCTGTCTCGCTCTCGTATCCTAAACCCAGATCCACCACGCTCGGCGCAGATTGCTTCTTTATCATGCTCTCGTGGAGTTTCTTCCGTAGAGCCGCGAGCTCTTCTTGTCTGCGGTTCTCGGCATCTCGTTTTGCGCCGTCTTCCTTCTTGATCGTATTTACCTGCCTCCTTTCGCGAGGCTTCGGTTGCTGAATCTGGTCGTCGACGTGGTGCTCTCTCGGGGGCTTGCCGCTCACTCTGCGCAAAAAGTCTATCTCGGCTGCTCGTTTCTTCGCGGCTTCCTCTGCCTTCTCTACGATCCTCTTTTGTGTGGGGAAATTTCTTCTCCTGTCCTTGATCCATGCAGCGACTTCAGCTCCTGTTTGGATACTAATCATCTCTCCTCCATGCTCGAACGCGAAGCCTCCGCCCTTGAGCTTCTCCGTATATGCGGCTTCTTCGTCGATATCCTCTTCATCGCTACTCTCATCGGGAACCGGCTGTTTCGAAAGTCCTAGATTGACCTTGCGCTTCTTGTTGTCCGGTCGCACCACGGGAGGTGGAGGCAGGGAGAAGCCGAAGCTGGGCACCTGTGGGGGTACGGCGGCCTTGGCTCTCGGTGGTTTCGAACTTGGCTGCGATTGGTTTCTCTGCTGTTGTGCATTGCTGTTCCGGTCGTTCAACTTTCTCTTTTGACCGGCGTGTTGAGGCGGCGAATACTGAGGGCTCGGTTGGTACTGATGGGACTGTGGTGACTGGGGAAAGGAGGCGTTGCTTGTGCTTGTCATGTGGTTGGCGTACGCTGCCATCGATTGTACGCCGGCCGGTGTCGACATATAGGACATGACCTGGGCGAGAGCGTTGGGGTCGTATTGCTGCTGTGTCGCGCTATGTGTTTGCGCGCCGCCGGTGAAGGACGAATTGTTGTAGGCATTCGGGGAGGCGCTGTTGGGCGGCGCATTCGTCTGATGTTGTCCATTGCCGGCATTGTAACCTCCCCTGTTATTTGCGCCGCCTCTGTTGTTCTGATAGCCCCCTCGTTGGCCTCCTCTGCCGCGCCCATCTCCGCGACCGCGACTCTGCCCATGACCACCTCTTGGATTGCCTCCAGAGCTATTGAAGCCCCCTCCACGGTTTTGATTGCCGCCTCTCCCGCGACCCCTATCACCGCCTCCTCGGGCAGGGCCGCCCCGTTGACTCGCGTATGGTTGCTCGCTGGATGTAGCTTTCGGCGGCGGCGGAGGCGGAGGAGGAAATCTGAAGGACGACATTATCGTGGTTGAGAAATCGTGTTGCGCGCGAATAAAAAGTGCTAAGACATTAGGTTTAATAGTTACAAGAAGCGAATGATGGTAGGGCGGAAATCGCGAAAACGCTGGGAAGGCAGTTGCAGGACATGCGACGCGCCTCGGGAGTCCGCAAATCCCAAAAGTTCCTTATCGATACCACTAGCGCGACGCTAGTGGTCACCCAGAGGGCTCTCACCATCAACTCCATTGTCTATATCCACCATGTCCAGGTAGCGACCGATTCTCTGCTCTTATACCCATGAAGCCTCCAAAGCTGCGATCATGTTCATACTTGTAAGTTGCTCCCATATCGATTGTCGTCTTCATACCCTACGCGCTTTCGCGCTGCGCGTCAGAAAATTTGAGCCGAAGAGAAAGACGGGACTTGGCTGTTACTACGCGTAAAGCTCAGTCGCTGGGAATCGCGTCGTGTACATATTGATGATCTTGTACTGATTGATTCGTAGACCACGATTCAAGACCTGATACAAATCAAGCCGCAGGACTTCGAGAAGCCTAGCGCGCAAGCTATCAAAGATGTAGTCAACGACAAGTACAGCAACAGGATCGTTCCTGGCATTGGCCTATGCCTCTGCATGTGGGATCTCATTTCAGCGACCGAAGGTTTGATCGGTCACGGGACTGGGCTTGTCAATGTTAATAGTAGGTATTACTACATCCCTCGTGAAAACGCCGCTTACATGCAACGCAGTCGAATTCCGCATGACCGTCTTCCGCCCATTCCGTGGCGAAATCATCTACGGACGGATCAAGTCATCCAACGAAGAAGGCATCATTCTTGACCTGGAATTCACATCGGAAGTCTTCGTTCCCTACCAAAATCTACCAGAGAACTCGTCCTTCTCTAAAGCTGAGATGGTCTGGATCTGGAACTCTGAAGGCACAGAACTTTTCTTCGATAAGGGCGAGCCAGTTCTGTTCAGGGTAGAGCACGAAGAGTGGTATGATCAACGGCCGACCATTATAGAAAAGGATGAGAAGGGCGAGATTATCGAGGAGAGACCGACGGCCTGGAAGATAATAGTAAGTCGGGTGCTATTTGGGGTTGATATAATGTCTAATGTGAGATCTAGGGCTCCATGGCTCAACCTGGTCTCGGTCCGACTCTTTGGTGGGCCGAAGGCGGAGAGGAAGAAGAGGGTGAGGAAGGCGATGTCGAAATGGAGGGCGCCGAGGAATGATTGCTTCCAGCCAGCGAACACATGCCGCTTACCGAAATACCCAATCACAACGCACGCGCAACTCGACCCATCGATTTACTTGCATTCTGTATCTGTAGGGTCTAGGCAGAGCTTCGCGGTGCGCGTCATTACTACCATCATCATCTCCTTTCCCGAACCTTCTGAATGGTTGTTGACTTTCAGTTTGCTTTGGCTGGTTGGTCTTGTCTGCGACATATATTTTAATGCCAGAGCTGATGCAAGATCGATAATGCCCCAGTAAACTACAGCACGAATGGCGGTCTTCTACCACCACAAGATGTTTTCGTATACCATGGCTCTCAAAGACAGGTACTACCTACAAGGTCTCTTCAGAACGCACCCCGATCTTACAGTCGACGCCGAGCTCTTGAATGCCAGAACATCCATATCGTTCGATGTGGTGCACCTATGTACAGCAATTTCACACGGTTGCAGCATTGATTCAGTAAGAACGTACATGGAGCACTACCGCAAAGATAATGCAGCATTCCAAGGAATGGTCAACCAGGCTATCCCCGTCCTCTACTACGCCATCGGTAGAAACTCGCCGGAGATGGTGAGCCTCCTTCTTGAGTATGGATTCAGTCCGGAGGGTTGTATCAACACGACTCATTTCATTCCTGCGCTCGCGTTCGCCGTCATACATGGCCATCTACAGCTACAAGACACGACCGAGATTGTAAAGGTGTTACTTGCAGGCGGTGCTGACCCAAAGTCCATACCAGAGGATATGTGGCAACGTTACTTGGAACAGCCTTCGGAGGAGCGTCCGACCACCGTGAATTATACGGCAGCGTTCCTTCAGTGGTGCGGCAAACGCACACGTACCCATCTAGCACACGGTCTCAATCTTACGCAGCGATACTACCTCCACAGAGCCAACTCAGCAAGGCCCTTTGAACCCAGGGAGATATCTGAAGCCAACCTTCATGATGCTGAGGGTATTTTAAAGCTCGCTTACCGTATCATTGGACAGCTTCCCGTACTCCACGACCTTCAGCAGCAAATTCTCAACCAGATAGCGTCCAATGTAGACAACCCAGCTGCCCTAGTCATGGTGTTCGCCGGGCCCCCAGGACACGGCAAGACTGAGCTTGCAACGCAGCTTGGAGGCCTGCTGCGTGTCCCAACTACAACCATTGTATGCTCACAGATGAACACCGACACGGAGCTTCTGGGTTCAAGGAACGGTTACCACGGTTCGACACAGGGCTCTACCCTCAACAACCACCTCTCAGACAACATCGGCGAGTGTTCGGTAGTCTTCCTCGATGAGTTCGACAAGAGCTCGCAAGCAGTCTACAACGCGCTTCTCACGATCATGTCAGAAGGTAAGCAAACGATATATCTCGTCTGATGCGTCAAAGTTGACTGACACGATTGATAGGCGAATATCAAGATCGAAGGCAGAATCGGATGATCGATTGCTCCAAAATTATCTGGGTTCTGGCAAGCAACTTGGGCGACGAAGCGATCACCACGTACTACAAACGTCACCTGGAGCACTTGACGGATGACCAAAAGCAGAACGTCAATCTTACGCCTCTCTTGCGTCAGCTTGCGGGTATCTACAAAGGACGCTGGGGAGTACGTATTGGCCATACTAACCTCTTTCAGCAAAACATTCAAAGCTAACTGCAACAGGCCGCATTCGAATCGCGCATCGACTGTATAGTTCCTTTCTTCCCCTTCTCGCCCGGCGAGCAAGCTGTCGTAGCGCACAAGTTCCTCCGCGCCAATGCCGCAAGTGTACGCAAAGACATCGACTTGCGCAAAGAAGTCCGACGACACATGGGTCACTGTCACATCGGCCTTCAAGAAGACGGCAAGCTTTGCAGCCATATGGCTGAGCGAGGGTACGACGTCAGCTCTGGGGCGCGCGGGCTAAAGCAGGAGGTGAGGAAGGTCCAGATTATGGCCCGCAAGGTATACAACACCATTCCTAATCTGGTAACGGAGTCGTCCAATAACGGCCCGTTGGAGAGGCTGGAGGTCAAGCTGATGCCCACTGGTCATAAGGAGAATGAGGTTGGGGTGATCCTGAAGCGGGATTGATGAGGTGATGGAGAGTACGCATGCTGACTGACGGTTGAGAGATGATGGATAAGGTCTATTGTTCGCTATCTCATTCATCACACTAATATGTCATCTATCGATGCTATCAAGTAAATCCAACATGTGTTTCTGACGCCTCATTCTCGCCGATGATGTGTTGACCGATGATTGTGGCGTATGCGACGATAGTGGCCGTTCATGGTTATGGCTTGCTTGCGGCGCAAGTGGAGCGACATATGTTGCAGTGCTGCTCATCAGTAGTCGTGGGCTTGAAGAGGCGGAAGACACCGACCAGGGTCTACCAGTCTCTGCCTGATCTCGTGTGGCCAAGGAAGGATGTGTTCGAGAGGAGACAGAATCAAGCTCGAATCTCGGCGGCGCGACTGATGTTTCGTTGGCGGGCGCGGTCGGTTCGCTGACCGTATGCGTGATGACGGGTCTGTGTCTAGGGATAGCCGGTAACTCTGAAGCAAATGTTGTGTTGTACGTTTGGCTCGCAGGCAACTCATAGTTGGACGTTCGCGAGCTGAGCCGTAGACTATGTCTCGAAATATGAGCTGGTTCGCTACCTGGCAGCTCTACTGCCAGATTCACATCCCCCATCAACTCCGATAATGTCTCAACCTTCCTGTCTTGGAAGACATGGGGTCTTGGGGCTACAGTTGGCGCGGTAGAATGGAACGCGTACGGATTCACTGGTCCGTCTGAGTTTGTACCACTCATGAAGCTGTCGCCTGCCAGTTCTGCGGGCACTTGATGCCTCTCTGGATACTTATAGGCCCATGTGTCTTTTCGGGCTGACGGTGTGATATGCGCATCATCACAGGCTTCACTCAGCGATGACCGCGAGCTTCTATGGATCGGCTGATCAATACTGAGATGACGCTTGGTATCTTCGAGCAATGTTTCCGAGCGGGGACTGCGCTGTTCAGCCGATGTATATGTAGGGGGCGGACTGCTTGGTAGGCTGGGAGGCGATTGATATCTCGAGTTGTATGGCTTGTAGTCTAGGTGGTCTGGCATTACTTGCATTTGTCCACATAACGATCGTAGCGTGGACTTCACCGCATCCATGGTCGACGCGTCCTGTGTGTATGGTGCTTCGGTAAAGAACGACTTCTGGTTCGCTGACCATGGAGTGTTGTTGGCAGGGTAAGATGTCGTTCGATTGCTGTCCCCCAAGAAGACCTTTGGTGAGCCATCACCCAGTTGAGTGTGGCTGGTTGATCTTCTGTGCCGCGACACGATGTCATCAAAGTAGGTCGTATCTTGATACGTTGGCAGCGCCCTAGTACTGGGAAGGTCCTCCAAGCGGTTAAGGAAGCTGAGTACATTCGATAATTGTTGATGGCATACCATCAGTTCGCTCTTGCGGTCCGCTAGTCGTTCTCGGTCTTTGAGAATGTGTCGAAGTTTCTGAGATTGGTCCAAGATATTGCGATGCTGCTCGACACTGCCGCAGTCCACCCATCTGCCGATCTCCTCCAAGGCGGAGTTGGTATTCTCGATACAACTCCTTATCCAAGGGAGTCTTTCGGGTGTCTGTGCGAGTCTTGTTCCTACAGAGCCAACGGCCACCAAACGCTCGACCTCGGACAGGTCGTTGCGAACGATTCGTATCGTTCGCAAGAAGACTTCGCTCTCGCTCCCTACATCTGCGCTACGTATCGCAAGATCAGCGAACTGAAACGCCTTGCTGACACTGGCGGATCTCGTGGGTATACCTGTTACATAGTAAGCCCTGCGCTGCGCTCTGATCGTACAGCATACATACCTATCAATCCGCTCATATTATGAGATTCTGACTAGTTCGAATGGTAACGGAGAAGCTCCTCAGCGACAGCTGATGCTCATGATGAAACGGAGATGCAGGTCGTGAAGAACAAGTTCACGAGCACGACAGCTGCCGGTGGGCGGCTCATAGACCCCCAAAACTCTGTAAGCAGCGAAAGCACCAACAAGGCTGAACCTGCGGGTACTGGAATACCCCTCATGCTGTGTCGCAGTGCTTCGAGAACCGATCTGCAGCTCAATGCTTCTTTCCACGGGCTGAGCTCATGCGTCTGCGCCTAAACATAGGGTCAATACTCCGCGGGCCATGATGCCGGGCCTATACCAGATAATCGAACTCATCGAGCTAAGTATATCTCACGACCGAGTGGCTGCTGCGTGTGTCGCGATGGCGAGTCGCAGATTGGACGGTGCAGAAAGGGACGCTCCTTCTCCGCGCCGGTGGCGCTGGCGCTGGCGCTAAAACACATGGAGCTTAGTGCAAAAGCAAGCATCAACTTCGCTCTTCAGCCTCGTCCCTTCCTCCTGTGCGTCGCCGCCCGCACCCTCGCCATTTCCTCGACGCATCTCAGCTGATCAATTGGTGCATTGCATACTGCATAAACTATCGATGAAACGCCATTTTCGCCCCACCACACCTCATTCTCATGCCGCAATCTCCTTTTCCAGCAACACGCGTGACGGCACCAGCACCTGCCCCTGGTCTCCGATAATCTGTATCAATGCTGGGAACACTGCCAACCCCCCATGTTCGCTAGAAAACCCGAAACGGAAGACTCCGGGCTGTTCAAAGAGTAGGAACGCGAAGTTTGCCGATCGCGCAAGAATCATGTCCAGATTCTTGCGGCGCTGAGCTTCCAAGCCACTCTGCACGAAGGGCGCCACGACGGCATCCAGGTCTGCAGCCGCACTGGCGAATCTTTGGAATCGCTCTTGCGTATCCTGACCAATTCGACCATGCAGGAGAGCACCAGTCATGGTCTTCCATTTGCTGTACATGGCTGATTGCGCTGAGTTGTGAAGTTAGCTTCCTGTTCCAGGACTCGCAAGGCTGGGATGAACTTACCGGCATTCTTACCGTCCTTTCCAGGAACGGCTGACGCGAGAGGCGCAAGCTCTCCCGGAAGCAAGCTCTCAGCGCGTTCTCCGGTGCATCTCGAGAGCACACTCCAGGCGACAATTAGGCGAAGCGTTTCTACCCGGGTTGAGATATTGGAGAGCATACTTGCAAGTACGGAAGAGCTTGTGCCAGTTGCAATCGCCAGCTCTTTGATATTTGCCTGGATGATACTGGTTGCCGGGACAGGAGAGACATGATAAAACTCTCGAACGTGGTTTTTGATATTGTCTCGTATCTTCAAGGCTGCGTCGGTGATGGTATCATCTGATGCAGGCTGAGGCAGCACGTCGTCGATATTCGAAGCATAAGCGCTGGTAGCGACAGTCGGGCCTTTCTCCACGTGCCCAGCAGCGCCATGATTGTGGGCATGAGACGGTAGATGAGTCGATGCTGGATTGTAACGCTTCTGTTTCTGACGGCGTAACAGGAAAAAGAACACGACTCCAGCGATCAACAAGCCGACGAGAAACATTCCAATAGCCACTCCGGCCACCGTACCTCCAGACAGTCCGGCGGTTGCTCGTTGCGTGTCCGGGGAAGGGTTGCCGCTTGCAATCGTACCATTGCTGCTCGGTGATGGACTAGCAGTTTTGGATATGACAACGGACTGAGATTGGCTTGCTTCTTCACTGCGTGAGCCAGTTTCCAGCGCTGCGCTTGAGGAACAATTTGGGGCACAGTTAGTTTGATTCGTAGCCGGATCTGGGATTATAGTTCCGGCAGGTGTCTGCACCGTATTCGGGTCACCGACTGGTGGTGGTGGTGGTGGTGCTGAAGTCGCTGGATCTGGGACTGCTGTAGCAGCCGGTTCTGTTACTGCAGGTGTGGAAGTTGTTGATGTCACAGACACTTGCGGAGTCTCTCCGAGTTGCCTCCACACAAATTTCATATTGGCGCCAAAACCCTCGAGAATTAACAAGTGATCGGGAATAAGAAGGAAGCGAGACAGTGTTCTCTGATCGAGCTCGCGATGCCGTGATATAGGCTGTTCATACCTCGATTCGCTAGCTCAGCCCGATCAGAAATATGCAGGCTTCAGCTGTACAACAGTAACGCAGGCTGCGAAGCTCTGACCACTTGATTTATTCGCCGGAATTGGTAAATGTTGGCGAGGCTGATACTAGCAACATGGTGTTGAACTCTATGGTGTGGGGTCCGAATGCATTGTTGCCGAACAGTCATCAGCACGAGCCCGTGTGGCTTGTCACTACTTCATATCCGTCTGTCACACCGAATGAACATCGCGTAACACCGCCGCAAATAAATTGGCATCGCAGCAGACCCCACGTTGTACTTTTTTTTGGGAGCGGTCTCGACCTGTCGGCAAGAATGAAGTGTGAGGCTGAGCCAAGGATGGCTTTCCAGTGACCGGACAGGGAAGACCGGCATACCTCAGCCTTGTCACTTCTTGCACCTGGATTCCATACATGACAAGCATCAGTACGTGTTGTTGAAACCACGCGAAGCTGTAGTGTCCGTGTTATTACTACGTGATAGAAATTGCCCATCATTTTAACACACGCTTTCATCATGGAACTTCCACAATCTCGACCAGATTTAGTTGTATCCATCGATTTTGGAATGACATGTAGGTTGCGACTTGTGAGTTGGCAAGATCTCAGCGCTCATAGGTTTTACAGGTACTGGTGTCGCATACTGCAACGTAGCGACTGGGTCTGATAATGTACGGCACATTCAACGCTGGCCTGGACGAACGCAAGCGAATGAGAACAAAGTAAGATCTTCAATGGTATACCACGAAACACAAGCTAAATTCGTGCAGGTACCGACGTTGCTAGTATACCCACAGAACTCCGAAGCGCCATCATCGTGGGGATTTCTTGCTGAAACTGCACAAGAGAGCAGTGGTGCAGGTCACGAGAGCAGGGAATGGTTCAAGATCATGCTCGACGAGGACCTACTGGAACAAATGAGATCCAAGTCTACTGAGCCATCGAAAGTACCACATATCCAAGAAGTAGAGAAATGGTAAGCTCGGTACTCGAATTCGGCCTTGCAGTGAGCTGATGGTTTTCCAGGTACACGGATTATTTCAGCTACCTCTACCGTACGATCGAAGCGCGACTACGAGGCGAACTCGCAAGCCGATGGGAAGACGCGAACATCGAGTTCATCTTCTCGGTACCTACAACATGGAAACCTATACCCACTGTGGAACGATTCAGGAAGACGATATCCGCAGCTGGTTTTGGGTCGTGCGCCAGCCACACAGCATCAATAGGGCTGACGGAAGCTGAGGCGGCTGCGGTACATACAGCGCGGAGTATGCCTGGTATCTTCAAGGTGAGTTGTCTAGCAGATCATGATACTCTTGCGTAGACTATAACATTACCAACAGGAAAATGAGTTACTCTTCGTATGCGACGTAGGTGGAGGTACAACGGTGAGAAAGCATCGTAGTGCCGCCTCATGGCTAGTTCGCTGAGTGTTATAGGACCTATCGGTTTTCCGAGTGAAGAACACTCAAGGTGGCTCTCTTACTCTCGAACAGATTGATGTTGTATTCGGTAAGGTTCTCGCAGCATTACACCTGTGCTATACTGACCTCACGGAGGTGCCACTATCGGAGCCGCACAACTCGACAGTCTATACGAAAAAGCGGTGCTACAGCGATTGGAGCATGCCGATCGACTTCAGCCAATGGGACTTCAGGATATACATCAGGCGGCATGGGAAATGCGAATCTCGAAGGAATACCAGAAGTTTGTTTGCATCATCGACAAGAGCGACGACAACCTAACTGACTGCTCAGTGCAAAATGCGATTACGGCTCGGAAGAATCTTTGATGGATACCGAGACCTTTGCGGTGCGGGTACCCAAGCTGGACAAGGCTTACAACAACCGAGAATGCGCTATTAGCGCCGGCGACATGTACTTCCAGCGGTTAGACTTACACATGAGACCTACTCGTGGTGTTCTTAACTGACACCTCTGTAGCGACGATTTGAAAGGCTTTTTCGACACTCAGGTATCTAAGCTTTTCGAAATGATGGACAAACAGCTCGCTCGTGTGCAGCAAAAGTTTCCATGTGAACAAGTGGTATGTCAACTTACACGTCATGCTATAATGTCACTGTCTCACCCAGTTCAGTCTCATCTCGTCCTGTCCGGAGGTCTCGGCAACTCCGCATTCGTTCAAAACTGTCTACGAAGCCGATACGCATTCGGCAGCACACCACACTCCAACGCACAGCATATGCAGATCCGCATCGCACCCGACCCGCAACTCGTGGTCTGCAAAGGCAACGTGGCCGACCGCATTCAGAAGCTCAAGACCGGTCAGTCGGTGCTCGGGTGGCGATGTAGCCGTGCATCATACGGGACGATGTGCAAGATGCTGTACGACCCGTTCAACCTTGCACATTTTGGGTTGAGGACGGAAGTTGATCCTTTGGACAAGAAGGAATACGTCATGGATTGCATCGACTGGTTTATCAAGCAGGTAAGCGCAATCTATGGGTACAATATGATAACATGAAGCTGACTGTGTCAGGGCGAGCCAGTCTCGAGCGACTTCCCCATAGTGAAGAACTTTCAACGAAAGTGCCCACCAGCCTCATCCAAGTACCCCAACCCACCGAGAATCTACCCCACGGAAGTAATATGCACCGAAATCGACAAGTCCGAACTTCCAACAGTAAAAAACAACGGTAGGTGTACATCCCCGACATGACGAAACACAATACTAACATCCTCAGCTTGCCGCTCAATATGCAAAATCGAATCCGACTTCTCATCCCTCCCGCTGTCACTCTTCAAACTCAAAAACCGACACTGGTGGAACTCCGGCCCGAAATACCACCGCATCAACTACGTCGTCAAAGTAAATCTCGGGCCCGCGGATGTATCCTTCGAATTGTGGCACAATGGCGTCAAGCTTTCGAAAGACAACTCCATCAAAGTTGAGTGGCAAGCGAGTGCGCCGCCTGATCTGAACGTGACGACTATTGCACCAGACTTCCCGATGAACAGTTTGCCGGCGGTATCGAGTTATGATGCAGCGCATCGCCGTACGGTGAGGTCGGTTGGGGATGGGGGCGGTAGGCTTGGGACGAATTCGGGGAAGTGGGAGAACAAGACTGGTGTCAGATCTCAAGTGATGTCGGCGTCGCAGAATGGGTCCAGGGTGTGGTAGGAAACAGTATTGTTCGCCTCCATGCGCATCGTGGATGGGTCCGCTGAGATTCAACTTCTCGTACGCAGGTTGCGGTTTTCGCGCATTTGTCGTTCCCAGAGCCGTGTGTTGATCATGTTTCCGTTTCTGTAGCGAAGTCGACCAGCGCCTAAAACCGCAGGAACATGGTGTTCCAAGCATACAACATGTTTATCGCAGAGTCTCCAACGTGCGTTTCAAACCCCGCTCATCCATCATAAGCTCTATCCAAATCACAGCATCGCACAACAGGAAAAGTACCGCAACCGCCATGAACATAACCATCAGAACGGCGAAAAATACGCCACAAGCGTAAAATAGCTGGCCGACTTTTTCTTCAACAGCAAATGGCGGATCGAACAGCTGGCACCGACATATAGGACATAAATGTCCACCTGGAGATTTAACGAGCTCGGCAAGGCAGTCTCGGCCCATAACGTGGTTGCAGGGAAGAAAAAGCATCCCGGCGTGAGTATCGTTGTCATAGGGTTCCCAACAGAGGCAGCATGTGTTGTCGTTGAATGTGTCGGTCGGTACCGCCGGGAAGGTCCGCCAATTCAAGAAATCGTCTCTGGAGACGTAAAGGCCGAGGAAATTTTCGAACATGGCTGGTGTTTAGTTGGGTGGTAGGTCTGTAGAGTTTGTTTAGTACAGCACGGAATGCAAGGGAGTGTTAAGTATAGGTGAGTGGTGGGCAACCACGGATGAGGATGATGTTGGAAATGGTTGGTACCATCAAATCAGTTTTCCACGCTGGACGAATGAGAAGAGAGCTCTTTGCGCATATTGGACAACGGAGTAACAGAACCAAGGAACATGAATACGATAGAGAGTATTAATTAACCTTAACGCGTAGAAGTACGCATTTTGCAGGTGGATACCTATAAACGACGCTTAAACATTCTCGTACCTCTGCCGCTGAAAACCAACCCACTTATGATCCGGGGTGAGCTTAAAAAATCGACGGATTGTAGACGGTGCCTCCGTATAGCAAAGCTGTTACTATCTGAGCAAAGCAAAAGCGAACCAATATAACCGAGAATACGGTCGTTGAGAAGATGACACGGTCGCGCCGACTCAATAGTCCAAGGTCCATGCAACCCACGGGTACGCTAATTGCGATGGCGCAGAGAATCAGCACTGGAAGCTTCTGCCACTGCCATGGCGTCTGAAAAAGCTCGTCTACTAAGTAGAAAATGCTGGTCTTCACCGCTAAGGCTCTGGAACGTCCTGATGAAATCATGAGATGAACATAGAGGGCTTGAACCATCGCGTAAATCCGCATCCCCAGTTCCAGCTGGGGTTGCAAGAGCGGGTTCCTCGGATATATGTTGGTAAGGCGCTGTAAAACGAAGTCAATCTGGTAGCATACGTTCGACATGCGGTACCAGGAGTTGACGGCCTTGACAGGAAACCTGATCCAGGCTGGAAGTCTATACCAGAACGGTTGGAGTGTATACCAGAACGCCTGGATTCGACTGAAGGCGAATATTGCCCAAATTTGCAGACGCATAAAGTTGTCCAGAAGGATACGCCAGAGGTAAACTTGAGTAGGAGGCTGAAACCATACTGCTCGACAGATGGGGCATTTGTCTCCATTCGGGGCGTCGATCATGTCTTCGAGGCAGACGTCTCCGAATACGTGATCGCAAGGCTGCACGCGCACAGCGCGATGATCTTCGTCGTATGGACCCCAACCTAAGAATATTAGTACATAGTTACATATCAAGATAGGGGGAAGTACTTACAGAACGTGCACTTGTCTTCGTAGAATTTGTCGTTCTCGCCAGCGCGAACGACATTCTTCTCCAGGAAGGTCTTCTTCGTAACACCGAATAGCTTTTTGAACATGGTTGTTGTTTAGGTTGTGGTGAGGTTGGGAAGCTGTTGTAAGAGCCACGCGATTTTATATAGTCGTGCAGATGTGTCAGTCCACTCCAATGTACAGCAAAAAGGTTTGAAGGACAGGGCGCATTGTGCATTAACTCAAGTTGTTAGAGAGTGAAAGATGAGGTGAAATTGAGAGCATTCACTCGTAATTACTGCGGTGACCCAGAGGCGACAAGCCAACCACACATCCCGCATTTCATACGACTCATACGTAAGGAGATACTCTACAAAAGAAAGAGGTATCGCGGGTCCAAGAGCCTTGGTCGTTACTGCTGCGTATAAGTAAACTCTTAGAGACAGCTAATAAAGCGAGAGGCGACCATTGGTGCTGTGTGAGGTGGCTAGTGTGGGCGCCACATCAAGCCGTCTACATCCGACGAACCAGAACCTGTAGCACTCTTCGGCATATCACAACTCGAACGACTGACCAAAGGAAATCGATGACTGCAAACCATGGTCGGTAGGCACAGAGGAAAGACGCGGGCAGTCTCCACGTGGATCCGCGTCACGGGCGCAGTTTAGCCGAGCACTAGCGCGCCTGCGCGCCAGCTACAAAACCCCGCCAAAAACTATTTTCTTGCTCCTCCAACGGCCTGCCTTGCCAACGCTGCGTTTCTTTGCACACCTACAGACACTCTTTCGAGAGCACGTCCTACCCTGCAAATGAGAAATTCGGAGTAATCTTCACTTTTTATCACGCCCACTTGTGGGCTGTACTGCTCGTAAGAGCCTGGCGTGACTCACGTCTGCATCCGGCATCAGAAAACTCAGGGCGCCAGAAAGCGCGACTTCTTGCTTCGGCGGGAGGGGGCGTGGAACTGGTGTCCCTATGGGAGTCGGTGCGAAGATTGTGTGCTTTGATCCTTCGGGTGAGAGGTGACACTGTAGTACAATACGCAGCGTACTTGACCTTGAGTAGCCTTTTGGGCGAAAGAGGGCACGGTATCATTCGATTCTGATTACTCGGGCGAGGCAGGCCGTTCACCTTTTTTTTTACTATGTAAGTGCGCTTTGCGCTGTCTCCTCTGGTTCGGGGATACTGCTAATAAAAACTCATGCGAATCCAACGACACGAAGCCCTGCGACTACTGCGCGATTTTTCTCTCGTTCTCTCCCTGGAGCGCTTACTCCTGCGGCTCCGATGCCACGTCCTTCTCCAGCGCATACATGATGTCTGTCCGCAACGTATACTTAGTTCCCTTCACAACGTCATCGCCCGAGTGAATAAGGAAACGATGCTGGAAGAGCAGGACGCGTCCGGCCTTTGGCTCGACGTCTATACGGCTCTTCATACTGCTGTTGAAGAATGTAGTGGCACCACCCTCGAGCTGTTTCTCTCCGCTCTTCGATACCGCGTCATTGAGGTAGAGATGCAGGGTGAAATAAGAGCGCTCGGTGCCGTCGGGCGTTTCGTAGGTCCCATCGCAATGCGCTGATCTAGTCAGCAGCTATAGTCGCAAGATGCAATGCAATACATACGTTTGAAATACTCCCCGCCGATGTACTTGAGATAGCGTCCGCGTTCATTGAGTCTGGTCACCTTCCACGTCTCGCCCCGTCTCGCTGGGCCGTTGCCTGTGACGTCGACCCAGTTGTGCAATCGATGGATCTCAGGCACCGACGCCTCTATCCTCGCCCATAGCTTGGCCATGATCTCTTTGTTGTCCCAGATAATGCGCCCACACTTTCTCGTGTCCTCATACATAGCTTGCATGCCTCCGCCAACGTTGACCAGAGCCCTTTCCCACTTGCCATTTGTGGTCGCCTCGGCTGCTTGCACTAAAGTGTTGCACTCGTCTTCGGAGAGGACACCATCGAGTATGACAGCCCAAGACTTTTCGTCTTCCAACAGGCCAGCCTTTTTGAAATCAATTTTGGACCTGGTCAAATTGGGCGCTGGGCCTTCGAGGAAACCATCGGGCAGTGTATATTGGGAGGGCGGAGGGCTGGGCTGGACGGATGTCCGACCTTCGTGGGTGCGAAGTAGGTCTTCCTTCAAGTCCGTGGGTAAGGTTCTGGCAGCTGCCATTGTTGATAGATATCGCACTGAAACTCGGAATGTGCGCAAAGGAAGCATGTCCTGAAACGAATTTTTGAATTAACGCAGGCTATAAAGGCTGCGCCGGGCTGTGAAACCAGCTGACTGCTGCCTGGAAGCCGTCGATCCATATGAGAGACATGGAGGCCACAAGGCGTCCATCGTGCATCTGCTGCATATCGCCCACAAGGGACGCGTGAAAGCTCTCAGGAGCGACTTCCTGCTCATCTTATGCCTTGGTCGCCCTGGAAGAAACAAGCAGTAGCTCCATGACGCGGGTCCCTGGCGCGGCCACTGGACGATGATCGGCGAAAAGAAAGCACAGTAGCTGGACAAATGACTTCTAGAGATACGGCCGCCGCCTTCTGCGCTGTGTTCTCAACGTTTCACCTACCATGGGTGACAGCTGCCATGTTAGCTGTCCAGGTGGTGCTGGGTGCTGGGGTGGCAGGGACGATCACGTGGAAAGGCAGTAGCTATTCGCGGCCCTTCTCGACCCTCACAGCCTCGCGTTTCAGGCACACGGGCTGCATCCGGGCTGCATCATCATCGTCACCGCGCACAACTGATCCACCAGCTCATCCACAGGACGCGAGTCGGACGCAGCACAGTGAAGGAGTTTCATGTGACCCGTTGCTTCTTATCGACACCAGCGCCGTCGTGCAGTGCGCGACCAAGCCCATCGCAAGCCACTGCCGCTGCCTCCCTGCTCCGCCAACCGTCGCGCCAAGCTAGAGGTGCCGACTTCACTCCTAATTTCCCGCTGACACGCCAGCTTCACGACGCTCCGAGGCGCTGACGCGACGCCGCAAAGCTCAATTCCCCGCGACCTGACCATCGTCGCCCTGTTCCTCCCAATTACCAACACGTCGTCCCTGGCGTCGCGACCGGCCGGACCACCACGCTCGCCGCCGTTCGCTCAGCAACCACAGCACTAGCCACGCAAACACACCGCCCGCCGCCAGCCTACGCCAGACCCTGCGTCTATCGTCTATCGTCTATCGATACCTGCCATTCTTCACCCACCAGCGACGATCGTCGCGCGCCTCTCGTTAACACCACATCTCCCGACTCACCGCAGTCATGTCGCACCCCCAGGATGCCGGCTCTCCGGTGCCCCCAGCCCACCGCAATCGATTCCCAACGCTCTTCGAAGTCCTTAGCAGGACAACCAGGCCACCGCTGGATCTCTTTTCCTTCTACATCTACATGCGCGACCAGCAGCGCTCCGTCGACTACTTGGACTTCTGGTAAGACAATCCCATGTCCAGGCTCTGGGACCACGCTGACCACCAACAGGCTTGATGTGTCGCAACATCTGCAGCTATGCAGGCTTTACGTCCGACGGTTACACAGGAGCATGATAGAAGAAACTCCTGATCTTGAGAAAAACAGTAGGCGTTCATCCTATTTGTTGAACAATGCTGGAGAAGGCCCTTCTAACGAGAAAGGTGACAATCTGTCTGACCAGCGCTTGTCCGCCTTTCTTCGTTCCGACCGCGGTAGCCGCAACCACTCGCCACAAAACAGTCAGGGTAGCAATCAGAGCCGAGAGTTCCCGCGTCCAAGCCTGAACTTACTAGACACTCCGGGTGATTCGAGCTCGCCCGGCCAGGACTCATCCGCCGACAACACACAGCCCAGCAGAGAGGACCTGCGCGCGTCGGCAGAGAAGATCTTGTACACGTACTTGCTCCCTGGGTCCGAGCGGGAAATAATAATTCCCCAGAGTATCCTGACTGAGGTTCAAGAGGCCATAGAAGGGCCAGAGCAGCGTGCGGATCCCGAGCTCTTTGACAGTGCCAAAGACTACGTCTTCCAAGCCATGGAGCGCGACGCATACCCAGGTTTCTTGCAGAACAAGGGCCTCGGCAACCTTGTGCCCCAGAGCATGATGCTCCGTCTCATAGTAGGACTGATCAGCTTCTTTGCGGCCATGTGGACGTCCTTCATTCTTATATTCCTTGACAAGTCAAGAAGCACGCGCTGCTGGGTATGTCACCTTTCGGTTACACGATGGAGAATCAACTAATGTTGTGCACAGATCATCCTCCCGTTCACTATCGCCATCTACCTCATCTTCACGCACCAGTACATGCTTGACCCAATCCTCGCCCTGGCTGGATTCAGCGAGTACACCTTCTTCGACTTCAACCGCATCAGGGAGCCATTCGTCAAGAAGACGCTGAACAGGCGCTCCATCACTGTCATGGTCATGTTCCTGGCTGTCACGGTAGCCGTCTGCTGTCTCTTCATCTTCGTTCCAGGCAAGCGCCTGTAAGCCAGTGCACCTGCGTGGCTTGTTTTGATACCACATGTAATGTTTGTTTATTCTTGGCGTTGTCAGACAGCGAAGCGCGGAGGGAATCAAGACCAGCGGGGACATGGAGAAGATACCCCCTCGCTTCGTCGCCATCCGACCTCCAGCAGGCTTTCCTTTGTTTTTGGACCGATGCTTGGATCGGCCATGTTCTGGTAATGGACGGCTGTTCTCTTTCTAGAGCATGGTGTTCAGGCGTTCTCTGTGAGACGATCAATAGCGAGTTCAACTGAGATATAACCCCCACCAATTGATATTCATCTTTAGCAGCGCTCAAATGCCATGTGAAAGTAGTCAAGCGTGAGATGTATGCACCCCTGATTGACGTTTGGCGAGCCGTTAGGTGTGGAGTTGGTGCATGCACGCCAAGGCGCAATGACGTGAACCGCGGCCGGCTTTCACAACGTCGAAGTGCACCTTACGTCCATTATCGGCAGAGTACGCGCATCGCCAGTCGCGCCCTGTATAGCTCTATCGGAACCACTACCAGCACTCCCTAGCCCAACGCTGTGATCTTCCAATCGCTCGCAATCGCGACATCCGGCGTGCCAAACCTTCTTGCAGCTACAGGCACTAGCGGAGTGGATAGCAGCAACCAGCAAAATGAGCGGGCCAACAGCTAAGAGCAAGAGAGGGCCGACGGTGCTCATGACCGACAGCCGCGACGCTGCACCCCGAGCACCCCAACGACCCGGCGCAGGACAGCGACAGGCGACAGGCGCGCGCTTGATCTCGGTGGACAACATCCTGCAGTACGCCTCGGACATTCCCTCGCAGCAGCAGCGACGCGGCCCGCCTGGCAACGCCAACCGCCCCATCATGCACACGCGCACCCCCAGCGGCCGCCATCCGCTCGATCCCAGACTCACTGGCCGCCTGATCCCCCAGCACATGCCCACGCGCTCCAGCAAGCTCAGCGAAAAGCTCGTCCTGCTGCCCGAGACGGAGGGCCAGGAGGAGGACGAGAAGGGCGACTTTGACGACGACGAGTACGAGGGCCCGCCCACCGACGAAGACCTTGCGCGACGGACTCCCAAGGGCGGGCCAAACGACAAGAGCTATGCCGAGCGCCTGCCCAAAGCGAAGCGGACGGACAAGCTCTCGCGCGTGACGGCCTACTGCACCGCCCAGGCCTATAAGATGAAGAGCACCGCTCAGTTCGTCAAGGATACCCACAATGCGCGCACCAAGCTGTACGACGACTGCCTCTACACCGTATACCACCTCCCGCTGCTGCCCGGGAACGATGGCTACCGGGTCCGCAGTAGCCCGGCGCTCAAGAGCCCAGGCGGAAAGACAGTGCTCGACGAAGAAATCGAGCGCAACGAGCAGCGCGATCACCACGAAGGCTACTTTGGCGACGAAGAGACATACTACGTGCGCGACGACCACGAGCTCGACCAGCCCTGGGACGGCATGCACGACCGCCGAGACTCGACCGAGAACTCCAGAATCGCCCCCAATGCGCTGACCTTTGGCGAGATGTTCGTCTTCTCGTACGGCGTCGTTGTCTTCTGGAACTTCACCGAGAAGCAGGAGAAGGATATACTGGCCGACCTGACCTTCTCCGCCGTCGCTACCGGAATCAACATCGCATCCCGACCCTTGGCCGAGTCCGACTTCGAGACGGAAGAGTTCCACTTCGAATACAACCCCGAGATCCAGCGACCCCGCGTCTACAACGACATGATTACCCTCAAGAGCGGAGACCACATGATCAAGCTAGCCATGAGCCACGCCATCGCGCAGAGCACCAAGCTTAGTCTGTTTGAGGAGAGCATGAGCCGGACGATGCTTGCCGCGCAATACGTACCGAAGCGCTTAGCACTCACCGGAAAGTTGGGCATGAGGAGAACGGATGTAGTCAAGATGATTGGACAACTCTTCACCAGCCGTGTCGAGGTGAACCTGTGTACGTATTGAACCACCCGCTCACGAACCAATGATTACTAACCACTCTTCCAGCATCCAATATGCTCGACACCCCAAGCTTCTTTTGGGATTCTGAACCTACCCTCCACCCACTCTACACCGCCGTCCGCGAATACCTCGAGATCAAACCCCGCATCCAAGTTCTCAACGAGCGATGCCAAGTCTTCTTAGATCTGGGCGAGATCCTCTCCGACTCTATCAGCGACAAGAAAATGACCAAGATTACGTGGATCATCATCGTCCTCATTGTCCTGAGTATCTGCATAACGTGTTTGGAGGTGCTGCTCCGGTTTGCTATTCTGCAAAAGGGCAGGACTAACGTTCCTGTGGCTGGTGACTTGGAAATCAGGGCCGTGGGTGGACTCAAGGGGATGAGTCCGCCCGCGTATGCTGGCCCGGGCCTACTCGCTGCGAGGAGTTTGGTTTGGTTTGGCAGCGGGGTGAAGGGTCTTTTGGTTGGTTGAGTGCATGACGTGTGATGGGGAACAGAGGGGTAATACAGATCACGAGGATATGCATCGGGTGGTCTTCCCACAGGCATCTCTAAGAAGGCGCAGTGCTGTTCGGTCGCGTTTTTATCATTATTATAGGCATCAGCGATAGGCGTTCTCTGGTCGGCGCCAATGGTGTGTTCTTTGGTTCTACAAACTCTAGACTGGGGATACGTGTAATTCTGAAGGGTTCAATTCCAGACAAAATGCATCATCACGCTCCTTTCCTCGTCCTCCCCTCTTCTCCGTCGTGATCAAGCACAGCGAATACGTGTAGTCTTTCAAGGGTCGGTTTCCAGACAAGATAAGTCATCCACGTCTACCTGTCATGTTTCCCCCTCGTCCATCGTCATCAAGATTCCCTTTCATCCCTGGACTGTATATTTCCAATAGGCTCCATGCCAGACTGAATACATCATGGAATCCCGTCCCCTATTTTACCCTTCCAAGTATCGTGATAAAATGCCCCCATTTATATTCCACATCTCCCTCCCAGCATCTTGATCCTCCATCTTCCCATCCACATTCCCACCAGCCACCAGCCAATCATGAAATTCAACACCCCCCTTCTCAACCTCCTCACCCTCACCGCCATCCTCATCCCCGATGTCTCCGCCCACAAAGACAAGAAGAAAGCCGCCGCGGAACTCGAGAAAGACATGACGGCCCACACTCTGGAAGCCAAGGCCGTGAACTACATGGTCTTTGTCGAGCCTCTCTGGCACTTCATGGACATGTGGCATGACCATGAGGCCTCATACGGTGTTACAGGTCTGGACTGGGTGACGGATGCCTGTACAGGCGTTGATGACAGGCCGTTTAAGTGGGACTGTGAGTTAGCCGGTAGAATTGAGAGAGAGTTCTAGATCTAACGTCATGTAGTCAAACCAGCGTGTATCCGCCATGATTTTGCATATAGAAACTTCAAGCGCCAGGGGAGGCTAGGTCATGTGAGTTATGCCTTCCTTTCCATCCACAATCCCGCCCTAGTTTTTGCTCTTCATCTTCGCTCTATCCCAATGCACAAGAGCCACAAACTAATCAAACCACACAACAGCAAGCCCGCAAGAAAATCGACAAGAACTTCAAGGAGGACATGTACGAGCAATGCAGGAAGGAAAAGCACAAACACTTGTGCCGTATCGGTGCGAAGATTTATTATGCCGGTGTGAGGGTTATGGGGAGGAGGGATTTGGTTGAGCCTGAGAAGACTCTGATACATGCGACTGGAACCGCCAACGCTACCACCGAGGATACTGCTTCCATCGCTGCCGTTGCCATCGACTCGAATGCTGAGATTAGTGCTGAGGAGAGGGCTCAGAAGGTGTTTGAGGCTTGGATTGCGGAGCTGCGAGCGCATCCTGAGGTGCTGATGGAGATGACGGAGAGGGATCTGGAGAATGTTGAGGTGGCGCTTGATGAGGGGATTGAGGACATTGAAAAGGGTGATGAGGTGCAAGAAGAGATGGCTGCTGTTGGCATCTAGAGAGGTGTGCAAGCTACTGGGACTGACCACGCAAAACACAACGTCCACTGTGTAACGGTCGAGAAATCGCTGTCTCTCCGTCCGTGTATGATTTCATCCATCATTCAGTATTACCAATAGCAATACCACCCATCTACCCCACCCATTCACAACTACTCCTTATCCACAGCAAAAGCCTTCAAATCATCCATCGCCACACCCTTCAACGCCTTCTCATTCGTCGCCTTGAGCACAACCTTGGGCACCTTCTTATCATCCATGCCCGTCCTCGCATCAAACGCCTCCTTCCACCTGCTCACACAAAGACACCACTTGCAGCCATCCGTCAGTCCCACTTGGCGCAAGTCGTTGCCCCGCGCGGCAGAGAAGTCGAGGAACTCTTTCGATACTACACCTGCAATGGCGTGGTTGCCGGCGTCCGAGGCGGGCACTTCGCAGTAGCCTGAGCGCGTGAAGCCGGTCAGGGGTTGTGTCGAGTGGAGCGCGAGGGGTTGCTTGAAGACTGTGGTGTGTTAGCCGTGGTAGGCTGGTGATGGGTGTCCTTGTATATGTCTGGCCTGTTCATCGAATCGCAAACACCCGTCGCAGTGCATGGACGACGTTGAGACTGCGAAACGCGTGCCTGAAGATCCCGAGTCCGCGACGAAACTGTTTCATGCAAATGAACACAGGATCGGGATGTCGCGTAACCGTTTGGCTGGATCCCGAACGTTGAGACTTGAGACGACCCAATGCGGGATCCCGATGTCTTGTCTACTCTTCTCCATTGAAACCATGTGATCTTACGTACCGTTTAGAGACATACTGCCGGCTTCTTCCCGTTGCTTTTCCCCGTGATTTTGAACTGGCGCTCTTTCCCACTTAATCTGCACGTCGTGAACGTGAGCGTATTCGCGTTTCGGAGCTGTTCGTGCTGAACGTGTAAAGTTGGAGAGGAGATTACGTAGTAAGCGCATGAGTGAGGAGATGGCAGCAGCACGTGCAGTTATTAACGTGCACACAATGGTTGACGGCTTGACGGGTGGTGGTGTGCTCAAGATGGCGTCAAGAGAGCGTTAGAGCGGAGGTTTAGCGCGTAGGGCTGAATGGATGACGTTTGGCAGGGGGGTAGCTGCCGCAGATCTCGAGAGCTGCGCGATCGGCTGTTGCACCATCGTGGGCCGCGGCTGGGATCTGGGCGTTGGGCGTCTTTGCCGGGGAGCGGGCCTAGGAGCGGCGATCGGCGCGACGATCTAGATTGTGATGCCATCGCAGCTATAGATGAGTGCTTTTGATCTGTCGTCCCTAATATTGGTATTCGGGGTCTTGACGTGCTAGATGTGGTATTTATGCAGGCTGCGGCATCCATAAATTTACCCAGCATGTGGCGTGAGCGGAGTTTAGGCAGTGTATAGGCACCACCAAGTGATCGGCATGTCTGGACAGAGTTCACACGGAGGTTTATTCATGTTGAAAAACGTTGCATCATCTGGGATGGTATTGATTTGAAGTGATTGAAACAGAGCTACTGCGCCATGCAATTGTTCGTAGATGATCCTTTTCTGTAACCGACAGCATCAAGATATCATCGCAGTCGTGGATGTAGAGAGCGATCGTGGGCGACACGTATTGATGAATAAGGAAAGTAGAAAGTATACAAAAACACCGTATCCCAAATGCATCCGTGACCGGTCTTGCCATCCAAACGCCGCCAGTAGGAAAGATCCCAAACACCTTTTTGTGGGTATGCAATTCGCTGCCATCCTTATGAGATCGGTAGGCCGTGGGTATATATGCAGGTTGTAATGTAGTAAGTCGTATGCGCACTAAGCGCAGCGTCGTGAGTGACGGGTAGTGTGCGGTGCTCATCGGTGCACGGCACCCGCCTTGATCTCTCTCTTCATTTCCTCGAGCTTCTTGTGCATCTTCAGGAGGTCGTTCCTCTGCGCCTCAGTCGGGGGCTTCTCCGCCTCCGTCAGCTGCCAGTACAGCTCTTCGTACTTCTTATAGTACTTCTGGAACCTCTGCGAGAGCTCGACTGTCTGTCGGAAGCTCAAGTTAGGCATGGAGGGTGAAGTGGTCGATGTGGAGGAGGCGCCTGGGGATGCGCGTGGGTTGTTGTGGTGGTAGCGCGAGGCGAGGCCGGTGTCGATGTTAGCGACCTTGCGGACCTTGGGCGCAGTGGTGGGAGTGTTGGAGGAGGAAGAGTCGTCCGATTTGCGCTTCAAGGAGCTAGTACTGGAAGGCGTAGAGCCGTTGGCCTTGCCGTTGGGGTGTGAGGGGGTGTGAGTAGGAGTTGCGCGGTCGCCACTCGGCTTCTTCACAGCCAGGTTGTGGTTGTGGATATCGCTGTCAATGTCGTTCGCCTTGCGCTTGAGGGATCGGTCAGAGTTACCACCGGACTTGGCGGGCGATGGAGCTGCCGCAAGTGCCTTGTGGACTGGGTGCGAGTCCTCGAAGTCACTGGCATTGACAGGCGGCGAGGCGGAGAGAGGCGAGGGATTCTTCGGCTTGGTGTTGATAGGCATGGTGGGCTTGAAAGGCCGGTTGGCGGGGCGGTCTCGCTGCGAATCGCGGCCACTCATCTTCGGTTTTGCGCGTGGGTTGGTGGTGCCTTCTGAAGCGGGTGCTTTCTTGTTGCGTATCTTCGAGGCGTCGGCGGCAGGTGTGTTGGATTTGGAAGGTGCGACAGGGCGAGGAGTTGAGCTTGAAGGCGTCGAAGAGGCTGGGGCTGTTGCTATTGTGGGCTGCTCCTCCTTCACCTCTTTCACGCTCACTTCCTTCGCGGCCGCAGCTGCCTTCTCACGGGCCAGGTACTTCTCCTTCATGGACGACTTCGGCTTGATCTCTACTTCCTTGGCGACCTTGGGCTTCTTCTCAACTGCAGGCTTATCGGCCGCCTTCTTCGTGACCGTCTTCTTCTTGGTGAGATCAGATATCTTGTGCATTGGGGTGCTCGCTTTGGGCTTAGCTTCCGGCGCCTTCACCGTCGAACGCGACAAGCATATGCCCTGGCCTCTCTGGTCACGGGGCAGCAGGATCTGCCAGAGCTTGTCGTCCTTTGCCAGCCGCTGGCGGTCGAACGACTTGATGGCGCCATCAATGGCTTGCTGCCGGTCCTCGGCACTCTGGTAGGGAAACTTGAACGGATTCACCTCACGGAACGACTTGTCGGTCAGCTGCCACTTGTCGGCGTCGGCTGTGGAGCGCTTGGCTATCTTGGGCAGGACATCTCGGATGTTGGCCAGCGACGTCCTGCAGGTGGCGGCGAGAGAGGCCTCAGTGGCAGGCTCCCGCGCAAGGAGATGGATGATGGGCACTCGGAGCGCGCTGACGATCACGTCATGGCTGTTGCTCGGCTGCGAGGTAGGAGCCCGCTTGTGCATGGGCGACGACGACGCGCTGAGCGATGGCGAGCCCAGCATGGAAGGAGCGAGGTGCGATGCCTTGAAGCCCGTCGACGGGAAGCGGCGATGGGCTGGTGTGCGCCCGGGAGCAGCATCGCCGACAATGGTCCTGCAGCAATCTTTGTCAGTCCTGGTATACACAACTGGGTCTCATCATGGCAATCATCCGCGACAGGGGTGCTCGAGTCTCTCGACTTGATGCCAGAGATCGTGGGCAGCCGTGGGATACCGGGGAGGCATACTTGTTGGCTTCCTTGAACTCTGATATCGCAGCCATGTTACTCCTAAGCTGCTCCAGCGCCGAGTCTACGCCTGCCGTCACGTCCTCCGCCTTGTGTACCATCAGACTGTGGTTGATCATGCCCGCAAACTCGAGGCTGTCCGGGCTGCCAGTCCCGCTGGACTTGTACAATTCGTATCGGTGGAGCTCGCTGCTGCTCTGCAGCATGTGCGTCTTGTCGCCATACTTGAGTTGCTGTTGTTGTGGTTAGCCCAGCTCGTGCCAGCCCCCATTCCGGGTCGAACCACCCAGGAACACCTAGGTAGCAACACAACACCAAGCGTGCACACATACTGGAGTCCGTCCGAAGATTATCTGCGGTGATTTTCCGCTCCTGACACTGGCCAGGAGCTCGTCGACAATGTCCTGGGTAATGTCCACCTGCATGGCCTGCACAGGCGGTCGTCTGTCGTCCTTAAGTCCGGCGTCGCTATCCGGAGCCCCGACAAGGGCTATGCCGCCCGAGGGGAGCAGCGAGGTCGCCATGTTGGTGTTGTTGGCGTCTATAGAATCAAAGAGGCGGAACGAGGTGTGAAGCTCGCACCCGGATGTTGCTAGGAGAGGCAATGCATGGAGAGAGCACCCAGGCACTGAGCGAAGAGCAAGCAGTGCAGTCGGGTCCGAGGCAGAGACCCGTCACAGACGTCTCTGGCGTTTGGGTGAGGCGTTGGTAGGCTCGAGGAGGACGGAGGAACGAACAAAGGACGCTGCTCGGAGGACCGTCAGACAGGTCAGACTGTCACTGTCATAGCGCGCCCGGAATCCAGCGAGCAAGCGTGCACGGATATCAAGGTACGATGCTGAAACGATTGGTTGTCACGCACAGGATCAACGGCTGGGAGAACCAGACAATGTTGCTATAACGATGCAGTGTATTCACACGCAAAAGTGAAGGGTAGTGAGCTGGACGGAGGCCGAGCGAGTTGCGGTGTTGGGCCAGCACACATGCCTGAGAAGGCGGTGGTGCCGACAAGGGCGGTCGAGGCATAGCACGATTACGCTTCAGGGTGCCAAATCCAGCGGCGGCCCGCTTGCAAGGTACCTCGTGCTACCTCAATCTGTGGCCGCTGCAAGGCATTGCCATTCACGCCCACTGGTCCCATTTCGTTTTATTAAAACAGCATGCTCGTCACGGTACGCTGCCATCATCACAGTATGCAAAAAGCGCAGAGCGACAGCTTTTGACTCGGGACTCGATCTCCAGGTGCTGCGCCATATTCCAACACGCTGACCAGAGCTGCACGGTGTGCTGAGTCTGGCAAGCCTGGGCGGGTCCACCATCACTCGTGGCAGAACTGCGGGCAGCAAATGGCCTGCGTTTAAAAACGACGGGCGCGGAATTTGGGAGCCGGGTGCGCCAGGCAGGGTCGGGTATGTGCTGTACCTGTTTCGAATCCAAGCTGCCCTGTCCGTGTTTGAGACCACCGCAAGGCCATGCTTCACGTTGGCCTGCAGTCGCCTCTCCAGTATTGCCAGTGAGGCTTTCCTCATCCTCCAAGGCGCATCGCCTGACCAGAAAGATTCCTCACGGGCTGAGGCTTTCGGTTGGGGGCATCGCGTCACCCGCGCTGTCATCCGGCGCGGCGGGTTCGGTGCTGGTTAGATCAGCTTCATCGGGAGGCGCCATGACAGGGTCATCCAAGCCCGACCTATTTTGGTGCCTGCGGAACCCTCCACCGAGAGTGGGGAGCTTGCTTCCTCGAACGACTCACTTGTGGGAGCTATGGTGGAACTCTGCAAATACCAGCAGCTCTCCAAGCTTTCATCAGTGTCTCGAAACGACTACACAATTCATCGCTGCTGAATTCGTTGCGCTTCAAAGTTTTCATGCGAGTCATGCCACTTCCTCCAACCCCCCACCTCTAGCAGTCAGCCACACTCATGACTACGACGAACCATTTGACCAGGCGTACGTCGGCAAGCAGGGCTGCTTCTATGATTCGTAGAATATCATCGGCTGCAGCGTCAGGCGGTATGGTGGAGACTAAATCAGAGACTAGAAGCCATCCGCGTTGGAACCTCGCGTCCGGTTCGACGGCCAGCAACAATAACCGAATGCGTGAACGAACATGTTACTCAACATGTGCATGAGTAACGACGGCTGCAGGTAGACGAGCAGCGTGTGTTCGTGGTTGCTTCTGACCTTCCCGAGCACCTGCAGCGAGACCAACGCTGACCTGCATATACAGTCCGTATCGCTCGCCAGTGTTGCCCATCCAGTGTATCTAACAAACATTGCCAGCAAGCCATGCGAACAGCTGATGTCAAAGATCAACATCGATCAGCCGTCACTCCCGACCTCATCGGGTCTACAAAGCGTCTTCCAATTTGGAGACCTTCCGTGTTCTGGAAGGCATCCGAGGTATAATATCTGCACCCCTGACCCCGTCTTTTGGCGATATTGCATTGCGAGGCCATGGCGGGGTACGTAGATGAGGTACCACAAGCTGCCGTCACAAGATCATCAAATCTCCATGGAAAGTGAGCACAACGATGTCAGTGCCATTACTTTTCGATGGGTTCGCCCCTCGTTCGTGCAACGTTGTGTCGAAAAGCAACACTGCAAACCTGAGATCGAGACTGCACATCGCGATCCAGTCCCAAAACTTGCCTCGCCTTTGTCCAGCAACTTTTTGGGTCTGCAGATGACTGCGCCGGCAACTGGGGTAATGGAGTATTCGCCTCCCGCTTAATTCGTGCTACCCGATCAAACCGGGCGTGTTTATCATGAACACATTATGATCTTAATTATCTTAACGTTGCCGTCTTAATAGATTATATCTTATTTTAATCTTAATATTTTTCCTTGTAAAGTTTATTAGGAAGCAAAAAGTTATAATAACTTAGTATAGTTGTAATTCTAATGTAGTTATCTACATGTACTATAGTACACACTTAGATCTAAAAATTTTAGTGTCTTATAAGCAGAATAGCTGCCTAGCAATAAGTATAATAAAATAAATCTTCTATAGAGTAGAGACCTTTATTATAAAAATAAACATCTTCTCTAGAGACCTGCGCCTATTCTTACAGAATAAGAATATAGCGCTCTTTTAAACTTATATAACGCCTACTTAGGTTCTTATTAATAAGACTATAAATGTAAAGCAAGTAGTACGCATTAACCTTACTAATAGATTCCTCTATACCTCTTAGAAGCTTAGATTATTTGCGCTAAATAGAGAATAGCTAAAGAAGTAGCTTAACTATAACTATAAGTAGCCTAGCCTCTTTATTATTATAAATAGAAATCTAATAAGTATATAAAGTATATTAATATAACTAAATAGATAGAGAGAGAGTGTAAGGCTCTTAGTAAGCTTATTTAAAAATTTAATATTAGAGGCATTCTTACTAAGAACAAAAGGCGTTTTATGCTACAGTTAGAGATAGGTAACAACTAAGTAGTTTAGGCTCTGCTTAAATTTAGGGATAAAGTAATTAGCCCTTAGATTTGTCCTACACAGAACTAGAGGACGGGACATTAGTAGGAATACAGCGTTGGTTCCATCATATTATTCATCATCATTTGTTCATCATGATCGGATTTTATCCTTGACGAATGAGGCTGATACCCACTCTGCATGGAGACTTTGCTTTTCTCCGCGATTCTGCGGTACTCAAAGCCGCACATCAGCACACAACGTTGATCTAGAACTACCCCTATACTATGCAAATGTCATTAACATTGGAAAGCAAGTCCGAGCAAAAACATTCTTCACAAACAGTACGTCAGCACCGTTACGGATGACCCTCCTGTCACATCACAAGAGGTCCGCATCATTTCCTGGCTACGCGCGCGACGCAATACGAGGCTTCGGGAGATTGGGCGCCGGACAAAGTGGCTCCCACATGGCCGGCCACGCATCCAATGTCCGTAATTGATTGTGGTAAACCTAGAATATTAAGTCTGCCTCAACAGCCGCTGCGGAAATAGTAGCGTCGCACTCAGACCTTCCCATTGCGCATCCCCGATCCGAAGGGCTTCCCAGCCTCCCAGCCACAGCACACCACCACCTCAGAAACGCCGTCATGCATAACGCCATGACCCAGACCCCATCTAATCTCCATTTAGAAGTTCATAACGCGTCGCATGGCTTTGTAATCTCAACTCGTACACTGTCAGTCCGCCATGTACGTCGTCACTAACCTGACTTGCGCAGCTTGTCTAGTTTCAGTTGTCTAGAAAGTCTAGAAAACTTGGAAGAAGCAAAATCGTGGATTGCGTGCCCTGATCGGCGAGGCGCGCGGTGATCAACTGATGTGCAGGTCGGTCAGGCCCTGAGGGACGGCGCTGGGCGCGTGGGCGTGGGCGCAAGTGCAGACTCCGAAGGTGCGGCGTGACCCCGGTCTTCGATCCCGCGTTGAGCGGCAGTGGCGTGGGGCAAGGCGATCGCGCTGCTGAGGCCGCCTGTGTTGGGCGACACCGCCATGTTTCTGCGCACACGAGCAGTAGATGATGGTTCGTGTCTGTGATATTCTCGTGTTGAATCTCCTACTCTAATGAATTTTGTACGTTGTGTCGTACACTGAGGCGATGGCTGGGTAAGTTGGTGTTGGTGGGATAAGCAGCCACCGATGGCATGGCACTGCAACATCACTCAACAGAACAAAGACATCAAGAAGGCATGTTGTGAAACAGAGATTTGTCGTAGGTATTCGTAATTCCTGAGATCGCAACGCCACAAGACACCAAAGTTGAGTTACTGTGACTATCCTTTGACACTATCCAACGCCGTCGCAATGCGAACCAATATAAAGCGCCGAATGCAACTCCATGCCGAAGCCAAAAGTTAACCCAGCATATCAATCCTGCTTGTTATCCCAGGTGATGGCAAGAAATCAACTAAGACCTAACGCCCCGCTGAAGATGCGCAACAAACTGTGCCGTCGAGGAGCATGCCGGGCCGATTGTCAGACGCACCGAGCTGCGAGACACTGTCAGATCCAAGTAGATGCGGCGAAGGCGCTCAGGCGTCCAGGTCTTCGGGAGCCTTGTGGCGGGCGAGGACAAGGCGCTTGTACTCGGCGGGGTCCTTGTCCCAGAGCTCTGCCGCCTGGCCGTTGAGAGGGCTTGAGCTATTCGTTGTCAGTACATCGTTCTTAACGCTTGTGTCAAGACAAGTCTTGGACTCACTTGTTCGGCTCGCCCAACAAGCTCTGCAGACTCAGCAAGACAGTGGTGATGTTGTAGATGGCGCTCCACTTGTCCTTGAGGATATCAAGACAGATGCGGCCTGAGAAGTCGACGTTGGGGTGGTAGATGGGGGTCTTGTAGAGGACGGTCGGCGGCATGTAGGGGTAGTTGTTGGAGAAGTCCATGGACAGCTTGAAGACGAGGTCGGCGTAGGGGGTGTCGGCGGGACCGTCAATAGTGGCAGTCCAGACAGTCATGTTCTCGTCATCGGGGAACGCGGTGATGCCAGGGGTGGGCTTGGTCATGATGTCCATAAGCTCCTTTTGCAGACTGAGAGAGCGTTAGTGGCACGTCCATGGATATTGAGTAGGAGGGATACGGACCGCGCTGCAATGTTGGCGTTTGCACCGCTCATTTTGATTATATCGAAGTTGAAGACGAGACTTTTGGTGTAGTTGCGTTGCAAGTCTGCAGAATCTACTACGGAATCGCGAGTTGCAGCGGGGCAAATGGTGTTCTGATCGCAGAGAGATTAGCAAAGCACCGGGACCGTCCGGTAGTGTGAAAGAGACAAGAGGCTGGCGTGAATTCGGCTTTGTTCGTGCTGGTGTGCGAGAGGGTAGAAGGGTGCGTGGGACGGCGTGGCTAATGCAGGCACGGCGTGGATTTGATGTTGTGTTGATTTCCCTGCGTCTGCCCGGCAACGAGGGCCCCGACACGTGCACATCCCTGCACGCGTTTCCCCGCTCACCGTCGATCGCTCTCGTCCAATCAGAGCGCGCGAGGTTCGCGTTCTTTGACACAACGCCTGTGTTTCAGGACGACGCATCGTAAAGGGTGAATGGTGAAGAGAAGTACTTTTGTCACTTGTGCCCAAAGAATTCATTGTAGATCCTCTGGAGTGAGGACAAGTGCATCCACTTGAAGTAGTGGCCAAGCCTGTCTGCATACAAGTGTAATTCCACATTGGGGGTGATGCATTAGTGGATATGTCGCATAACTTGCAAAGGGATAACACTGTATGGAGTATACTGTTTACAGTTTTGGATGATTGGGAAACGAATGTTATTCGCCCTGTTTCTGACCAGCACCTGGGTAGCATCAGTCCTCATCCAACCCTTTGACCCTCTGTTCCTCCACAAGTCTCCTTTCCAAGCTACATCTTAGCACCCTCTTGTCCTTGCCTAACCCCTGCTCCTTCAGACAGTCATCCTCCCGGTCCCAGTACACAGCCCAACCATATCCACCCTTCTCCTCTTCGACAGCAACAAGACATTCCTCTCCATCCAACGTGAGCCCCTGCTCATCCTCTGTCCAGTCCCAAGGCCCTACTGTATGCTTCTTCGCTTCCACACGCGGTCCGTAGCGTAGTTCGCGCGTCGTCTTGTTGGCATAGAGCCAATTGAGCTTAGGCTTTGTGGGTTTCGAAGGAGCTTTGTTGGAGGGCGTGGGGGATGGTGTGGAGGGTGCGGATGAAGCGGGCGATGGAGGTGGTGAAGGTGGCACAGTACTGACGAGGCCTAGCACTGGCGCTGCAGGCATTGGGCGATGCGGTAGTTCTGATGACGGGAACGGTAGATAGAAACCGGTGAAGGGATGTGGTGGTGGCTCATCGTTCGGACCGGGCTTTGGTAGTCCTGTTTTCGGATCTTTGGGCCAAAGCCGTATCTATACACTGGTCAGCCTGTTCAAAGGAACAAGTAGATTCGTCGCATACCTTGCCATCTTTCAGTACTACGATCGCACCGTCCACCTCGTCCCTCTTCCGACTCTTCGCATCACAAAACACATCTAGGTAGAACTCTTCTTGGCGCTCATCGCTTTCTGCTTCTTCGTCTAGCAGCCGCTGTTGATGTACCGCTTCGTTGGCGCCAATGGAGATGGGAATGCCGGCTAGCGTCAGTGCGTACATCGTGTTGTTCAAGTAGGTAGACGATTAAGGAGAGTGGATATCGCATGAGCGACGTGATCAACGCGCGTAGGAGACATGCTGTGGAATGCTGTAAACAGGATGTAGGGCAGCGCAAGCTGGGATGCTGCCCAGGTGAGGTGGAGTTCGGCACGATGTTGTCATAGTGGGACGGCTGGACTTCGGCTAAAGTTGCCATGCCTGACCCAATCCCCTCATGCGATATGGGCAGTCATCACCAATTTGCTCAGGCATCGCCTATCGCGCTATGTGTCGCTTGACTTCCTTGCAAGTACTGAGGTTAGTGATGTGCTGTCTGCAAAAGGCTGAACAGGACTGCACTCGATGGTAGATGTCCGTGGATTTCCTCATCCGATATTACCAGCATTATTTGCTCTTGAAAGTGCGACAACTAGATATTGATCATATGAATTTGTTCTTTCAAACTGTTAAACTTCTACGGTTTATCTGTATCGATAATCAAGGTTCTTGCAGACTGTTGATGTCGTAACAGAGGCTGTGCAGATAATATCTTCTCTCATTGTCTGCTTACGTGACAATATGATAACTCGAGTGGATGATGTGCCCGGTATCGTTGCGATGCATTTCCAGCGAGGAATATGCGGTTCCAGGGGATTGAGAGTGACTACATACTAAACGTCGTTACTATGTTGCCCCGAGGACCATTGAAAGCAGAATGTATCAATCGCGAGCAGAGTCTCTTCTCGGGGTAGCTACGGTCTCATCATGCCGCATACTTCATATAGTAACTTCAAGCACCTCACCTCCATTTCGCAATGCACAGCATCTGTCTTTATTGCCTCCCGATGCCTTCGATGCTGTAGAGGGTAGGATAACGGCGAAACTGAGTGTACCGCATTTGTCCCATCAGGTTTTGACCTGTGATTGGAAGACCAGGATCAGAAAGGAAATTGTGCGGTCTACTTCGAGTCCACGGATGCTGGAGAGCAATGGTTGCCGAAGCCACCGAAGGCCTGGGGGGTTTTGGTTCACTGTAGTTGCAAAGTTTGTGGGACCGGTACATATTGAGTCGCGAATGGTAGGAACAGCAAGGCCACGGTCGTATAACATTACTTACTTCAAACGTCGTAACATGCGAGAGCTGTTACGCGTAGTGTGATACTGAACAAAGGTTGCTTGAGCGATCTTGCGCCTTCATCATGCGAAACGAAGCCGGATCTTTTTCTTGCCAATGTCCAAGCCTATCTATCTGCCTACTGCAACCTTTGTGGCTTGTGTCGATGTGTACGGCGTTCCTTGGCCGTTGGATCTGACGGCGCGTTGCCTCGGAACTTGTTTGGTTCTAAGCCAGCTCATTGGTAGAATCGCGCGCTTCCAATTTCGATGGTGTAAATGCGGTCCTTGAAATTGTGTTCAAGTTCAGATGCCTCGCGGGAAGTGTTGAGATGCCACGCGGTCACGTCGTAAATGCCTCGGTTCTTTCCATACATGCGCCGCGATTGGTGACGGCATACGAGTTACCAAGGTATGGTGGTGTTGAGGACTAAGAAGCCACACAACATTGCGGTCGCGGCACGCCTGATGGCTGCATCTACGAAGCTGAGATCTCAGTGTCGTCGGCTTGGAAAGTCGAATTCATAGTTGCCTCGGTCATTCAAGTAGGAACTCAACGCTGATTGGAGAGTTTGTAGGGAAGCCAGAGTCTTGGGAAGGTTACCGATTAGGCTCCCAAGCACCGGGTTACTATGCAACGATCGCCGTGTTCCGAGCTCCTGGTTATGGGTGCATGAGATCTGGTTCCCAATGACTGGTGAACCGATATGGAAAGGAAGAAACGCATGTCCTAGACACAGGAAAACTGGTATTTCTAGGTGCGTAGCGCATTCTCTCAATCTACAACCATGATTGGGGTTTATACTTTCAATAAGCATCCGGGTCGATCAATTAACAAGAACATCCCTTGCTTTAATTAGACACGCGAAAGTGGAACGAACCAGTGCAGAGGGTAGATACCGAGGGGTGTGATCATGCCACGTCTATGATGCTGCGCAACAGTATACACATGCACAGCATCCCTTGCTGTCGGGCCCAGAGACGGATACTGAAGGAGTCATAAGCGAGCGCTTGTGATGATGGCAGGTTCGGGACAAGATTGGTGGAGCCTGCTGGTCTAGACTAGAGGTACCGTCAATTAGCGAGTCGATGTGTTGAAGGTTTCGCTTTCGGGTGTAGAGCATTACATGCGGCGTCGTTTCCTCGCCAAAGCCCCACACATTCGCGGCTTTGTAATACAGTACCAGATTCGATGTTCCTGCAAAAGCTGGAGCAGTTCTGCTGAGCTGATACAATGTGAGACTCCTGGATTTGCGCCGCAGTCCAAGCCGCTGGCTACCGGGTCCCCCGCGGAGGTAGGCGTGCCGCAAGCGTCTGCAAAGGAAATCTTCCTCAGCATCAAGCATCGCGAGAATGATCAGAATGACGCCGACAACAGCCTGCCAAGGCGCCGGAGGCTTGGAACGGGATATCAGTGCCAATGCCCCAAGCTTCAATGCGGCTCGAACCACACACGCCGCAAAGCAGGTCGGAGCAGTCTCCCACCTGGGGCAAGCCTGAAAGGTGGAATGTGTCCATGTGGAGTCCCTCCAGCGTCAGGAACGTGCCCACTTACCCCGCGCGTGTCGTTGAAACGTGGTGACGCTGATCGCTTGATAGCTGGGTCGCACAACGTGAGGTCGAACAAAGAAAAGCACGCCAGTCGGGCCTTGCCGAATCTTCAGCTCTCGTCCCTAGAAGTAGCTTTGCCATGGCGGACGATAAGAACGGGCGGCCGGCTCGTGGAAAGGCTTCGCTCGCAGGTCATCTGGCGTGTCAGTGGATCCGGAAGCCACGGCGGTTTTCGCTAGCATGCGGGGTCTCCACACGCCAAGCCTCTCCCCAGCTTTCATCGCCTTCGCGTTTTCGCTCCTTCCCGCGGGTGGCCTGCTTTGCTGCTGATGGCGTCGTATCGTCCTCGATGAGTATCCACACGCTGGATCAATGAGTGGTGAATCCCCGAGCCTCGGTACTTTGCCTGCGGGATGCCTTCCCAACACGCCCACTTCACTTGGCAGCGTCCAGGCGGGGAGGCAAACGGCAGCTGCTTTTTGACATATAACGCGTCTATCGTGTGCGACTTCCGTGCTCCTACCCGGACAACCCACCTTCACCACCTACTGCCCTAGAGGTCAACACCTACCCTACGCGCCCCAACAATGGCCAACCAAGTGGCTGTCATGCGTGACGACGACGCGTTCGAGAAGAGACCCGTCTCTCTTAGGGAGAACGTCGACGGCTCCCAGGACGGCTCCGGATACGAGTGCGAGTTCAGCGAGCGCGAGCAGAAGAAAATCATCCATCGCATCGACCGACGCCTCGTCGTAACCGTGGGAGTGCTCTACTGCATCAGTCTGATGGACCGCACCAACCTCAGTGCCGCTGCCATTGCTGGGTTCGTGAACGACACGTGAATTTGCGCGTCCTCAAGACTAACGGCAAGTAGTATGACCGTTGACCTCAAACTCGGCCTTCTAGAGGGCTCAATTTCACGCTACTCCATCGTCACCATCGTATTCTTCGCGTCCTACATCGTCTTCCAACCCCCGGCAACCGTCATCTGTCGTTATCTTGGACCTCGCAATTTCCTATCGGCTATCGTTGTGCTGTGGGGCGGTGTCATGATTGGCATGGGCTTTGCCGATAGTTATGGTACCATGTCCGCGCTACGAGTCATCCTGGGAGTCCTAGAGGCTGGCTTTTTCCCGAGCTGTGTCTACTTGCTGTCCACCTGGTGTAAGCGCATGCCAGCCCTTAGATCGTCACAATTTGCTAAGACCCCTCTCAGATACCCGGTTTGATATCGGAAAGCGATACTCATGCTTCTATATCCTTGGAAGTTTGGCATCTGCCTGCGCCGGTATCCTCGCTTACGGGTTGATGCAACTGAAGGGACAGCAGGGCCTGAACGGTTGGCGCTGTAAGTCATCGCCCGGTTACGCCTTGATGCGACTCTGCTGACGTTGCATCTTCCAATTAGGGATCTTCATCATCGAAGGCGCGCTCACATGCTTCCTTGGTATCGTCGGTTACTGGGCTCTGGTCGACTTCCCGGACAAGGCGCATAAGTCCTGGAACTTCCTGACTGAGCGTGAAGCCATGTTCATCATCGACCGCGTCAACAGAGATCGTGGTGATGCTAGGCCAGAGCCATGGTCCATGGCCAAGTTCTTCAAGGGTGGTGCTGATATCAAAATCTGGGGTTTCGCGATGGTACGCCCCAAGATTTTCAATGATCCTCCATTCGCTGACGGGTATAGATATTCTTCAACACCACCACAGTCACATACGCACTGGCATACTTCCTGCCCATCATCCTAACATTGAACATGGGTTTCAGCACCGGCGCTGCCCAGTGCCTCGTTGCTCCCCCTTACGCTTTTGCTGCCATCGTCATGTACACCACCGGCTGGCTTGGAGACAAATACCACCTTCGTGGACCCATCATCCTGTTCAATATGGTTCTCTGCCTTGTCGGTCTGCCCATCATGGGTTTCCATTCCAACCCGAACGTCAGGTACTTTGGCGTCTTCTTGACCACCGCTGGCGCAAATAGCAACATTCCCGCGACGATGTCATACCAGGCGAACAATATCAGAGGCCAGTGGAAGCGCGCGTTCTGTTCTGCCATCTTGGTCGGCATGGGTGGTGTTGGTGGTATCGCTGGAGGTCTCGTTTTCAGGTATGTATCTGCATACTGCATTCCATCGACCGTGCCATTCTAATATCGAGTAGGGAACAAGACAAGCCCGGATACGAGCCAGGACTGTATGCCTGCATTGCGTGCTGCCTGCTCACAATCGTCATTGTCATCCTCATAACACTGAGATCATGGAGCTTGAACAAGCGTGCGGATCGTGGTGAGCTCGAACTGGAGTACAATGATGTATATCTTCTCAACCTTCTACTCATGTGGCAAGATATTAACGTACGCACAGGATGGCGACCAGAAGGGCTTCAGGTATACTTACTAGAGCTGCACCAACCGGATCATCAAAGCATTGATGGTTCTGTACGAATTCGAGATGCCACACCAGACGATCGTCTTCTTCACACGGATTCTTCTCCGGCTTTAGAAAGCATCCCGATATTAATGAACTCATGCCCCATTGTTCACTGCCTTGGTTGATTGTTGTCGAAGATAGATATTTGCAACGTGAACGTGAAAGACCTTGGACTGGGTAGCTGTACACGTCGTGCGTGCACAACCAAGCTGCTGTTATATGGTGTTTGGCCAGCCTCGGGATCAGTAATCATGTTCCTGTTGGTCTGCTTCCACTCAAGTACGCGTCACCCGCTCTTATAAACGCGAGTTTATGGGACGCCGAAGCTAGCGTCATGAAGGTCTTGAATGGCGGAATGCGCGAACGCGCTTCTTATCTGGCACGTCTGGGTATGTTGGTGGCACAATTTTCGCGTCTTGGCACGTGCACGCTGTCAGATTTCAATTTGAAGTCCAGGGTCTTACTGGACGCTGAACACGGCAAAGCCCACAACTCGCTGTTCAATAGAGCATATAGGCTAAGTGGTGTTCAGCTCGCTCCCTGCAGCCGGCTCCACCTCCTAGGGACAGCTCACAATCTTCCAGAGTCCTCCTTCGAGCTGTATAAAACATTCACTATTGCTGCCACCGAAATCGCCGCTCACGAACACTTTGCGCGAACTTAGCAGAGGCCACAAGGTCTCGTAGAGGGCGAAACGAACCTACTAAAACAGCAGCATACGCAGCAGTGGCAGCGAAGACTTCTGCTCGTCCTGCGCTCGTGCAAAGCCTCACACTCAGTGCAAATAGCAATGTGTATACGGCTATGAGCCCCAGCTTTGCGGTTGGGTTGCTCAAAAAGTAGAGGCTGACAATCGCGCCGATCAGCAAAACTGCAGCGAGCACCATGCTTATCGCAGCCACAACCTGTGCGACGAGTGTGTCGTTATATCTGTTTGATCTGTCGAGTTCCTCGCGTGGTGAATGCTTGGTGAAGAGCCAGTGGTTCCTTAGCGAACGAGACAGGTAATCTTGGTTGGAGGGCTTCTGAAGAGCCACCAGGTCTTGTGTATCTTCCAGAAACTTGCTCGCGCGACCAAATATCAGCTTCTTCGAGGAGACCGGCATGTTTCGAATCGCGGTCCCGTTGAGATAGTCCGTATAGGTGGTCAAGATTCTTTGACTGGGTTTACCGAGTTGGGCGACTTGAGCGCGCAAGGTCAGCGCTTCGTCTGGCCAATGAATCAGCATGAAGCCCAAGATGTGATGAAGAGACCAACAGTATTCTTTCAATAACCCCTGCAATTCTTTGAGCTTTACTTGAAGCTGCAATTCGAGGCTGTTAGAACTGGGTATCGCCCGTTCGCACATAACTTCCCACCGCTGAAGCGACCGGCGGGTGTCCAGATCGGCTGACTGCCTGATCTCAGATTCTAGACCTTCGATCTCATCTACAAGTGTCACCATCTGGCATTGCAGCGACAATATGTTGCGCGCTGCAAGTACCCCGAATTTGCGAAACACAAGCGGCTCATCGTCAGGATCTCGAGCGATCCATTTAGCTAGCGATGGATAGCCATTTCTGACGTCTGCGAGATCGATACCAAGAGGCGAGGTAGATGGGGTCATGATGTTGTGGCTATGCTTGAGCATTGACCGGTTTGGTTCGATATCATGTGCTGTACCCAGATGACGATGGATTTTACGCAAAGCAGTCATGTATTAAGGTGGAGTAAATAGGTCAGACGAAGCGATCCTTGTCTACTCAGGTACTTGAAAGTAACTCGACAGATGTGCCGGGGAGCAAGTTGAAGCTCGGATAAGCTCAGCCCATGCATTAATGGTGCCGGTCACACAAACGTGGCGAAGTTCATGCACCTTGACTGCGGTCAAGTTTGCGGGGCGGCTGAGGCCGCCCCTCCACATAAATCCTGTGTGTCCTTATCTCTCCACGCCGAACGGCACACGAATCTAACCACCACCAGATTTGCAATAGAACTACCTGAGCGGAGTTTCTTCACCCACCGGTACATCTGGAAGCTTTCACTATCATCCAAATCAAGACCACAATATCAAACCGCGGTGACACAAGACCAAGCATTACTTTGAGCTAAATCCCCACGTTCCACTGTAACTTCTGACGTATGTGAGACGTACCCGCGCTTGGGAGCTTCGACAGCAGCTGACCAGGTTCAAATCAAGTACCAGAAACGTCACCATGAGCCTCAACATCTCCCGTCGCAAGGTCGACTTTTTGATCAATATGGATTCACCCGAAAACGAAAAGTTCTGCGAGATGACACGTCGTAGCTGCGAAGATGACCGAATCGATACCCTGCCTCTTCGAGACCGACGTGCCGCCCGTGAGGTAGAGACGAGGCGTCGTGCGCAATGGGACGGGGAACAGGCGTTGGGACAGGCTAGTCCGGGGATGGCGCTGTTAGTTCAGTAGCAGAGATGCATCGTTAGGTACTCACCTACCAAGGGTATAAACACGCCCTTGATACCCGAAGGACGGAGTTATGGGTCCGGAAGGCTCATGATTAACGGGAAAGACAACATCAGAATGGGAGCCTCGGAAAGCATGTACAGGAGCGGGCGACAGTGTTGTACACAAAGCACGTTCTGCGGCTTGTAATCTAGTATTATATACACTTTAAAGGAAATGAAGTGGTATTCAGCGAAAGATCAAAATGTCAAAATGTGTGACAACGCCTGCCCAATGCCAACGGCATAGCAAAAGGCTGGAAATGCGACGCCTTCACCACCCAAACTCCGTCCGTCGCTATGCAAACGCTCCGAAGAAAAGTGAAGAGAAATACTAGATCGAGAACAAACAGCCTACAGCAAAGATGGCCTGCTACTTGGCTTCATACTCGTGTTAACGAAGACTGGTCGCTAGTAAGATTTGTATTTCTGCACAAATGTCAGTTCTGTTCACATCACTAGTATAGTAGCATCACTTACGTCTTCAATCTTACGCCTCGATTCGGGATCAAGCGCGTTGCCTACGCCTAGTAACGTATTGCTCACCAGTTTCGTGGTACCGACCGCAGGTCGCAAGATGACAGTCGGTCCATATCGACGCAAGGCCCTTGCGACACCCGTACCGCTACCCTCTTCCATGACGTTTGCAGGAATCGCGATCACCGCGTCACGAGCAGTGTTCCAGTCGCGTTCGAAGTGTCTGACCGCGCTGCGAAGACCAGCGCCCACACCGATCGGCTGGTTGGCGTAGTTCGATACGGCGCGTGGCTCTTCTGTATCGGAACTAGGATCTTCTCCATCCCAGTCGAGAGATTGATGGCGGCTCGATGAGTCAGTCTGTGGGTTAAGAAACTCCTCAGTGCCTTCCAGCACAGTTTGCGCGCCGATCGCCATCTTCGCACCCAAACGTGCTGCCCCTGACGTTGTGTTCATAGCGAATGCTTGTACACCCTTCCCCAGACTGCGCACAATTCGACCGTCTTTCTTGTACTCGCGCATTGGAACAACGACGAGGTCTTTGAGGCCGGAACCGACATTCACAAAAGGTCGCAGGCCTGCCAGCCCCGATAGTACGCCTGGTAACTGATTGTTCTTGACATCCGGTGACCACACGTCATTGAGAGTCTTGTGAAGTTTGTCGAACGATGTAATTCCGTACAGAATTGCGTGGCGTAAGGTAATGTCCGAGCCGTCGAGGACGAGAAAATTCATGAACTCCGTTGTGTGGCCGGACCGGAGGCCGCGATAGTCCACGCGCTTTGGCTTGTAGTCCAACTTGAGCTTAACCGCCATCACTTCCAACCGCTGAATGAAAGGCTGGTCACCAGCTGGGCTGCTAGCGGGTGCGGAATCATCTTTGAACTCAAAGAAACGCGTGATAAAGTCCAAAGCGTCCTGATCGATATGCAAGCGGAGTGGAAGGATAGACACCTGACGATCAAATTAGCAAGAGCTGGGATGTTCAACATGCATCAAGACTTACTTTAATGACGAGCTCCGAAGCCGCTAGATCAGTGATCGGCTTGACCGTATTGAGTTCAAGATTTATCATCGGACGAATGAGCTCTCTCTTCGCTGGATCGATTGCGCACGTGACAAATTTCTTCCAGGTAGAGCTGGGCATGTGATCGAAAACCTCTAGATCTCGTACGCGGACATTAACGGAATTGACTGTCTCGCCTGTATCCGGCGGAAAGACGACAAGGTCAACTGCGACCCCGCTGAGGGAGAATGCAATCTTTTTGTGTTTACTACGCTCGAGCTTGAGACGACGCCTGGATTTGGTAGTACTTCGAGGTCGTAGAGTAGCTCCAGTCGAGCGTGTCGCTGTCGATGTCGCATAACTGCCCGTCTCGCTGGCAAGATCGTCAATATCATGGTTGATACGTCGGGCTAGGGCTCCTTTCTCGTCCTTCACATCAACACCAATCCAGACCGAGTTGAAGAGGAAGTCTTGCTCAACGAAGTCATCGTCGTCATCTTCTTCTCGTCCCTTATGCCGTCGCTCCTCGGCGCGAGCCTCAACATCATCCACAGCTTTGCTGATAACGCTCCGTGTTCGAGGCCAGTCATAGCCGTCGTATAAGTTCCAGATAACGTTGACGTCGCGGACGCGTACCTTTAGTGGAGCGCCTGTAACCTTGAACTCATTGGATGGATGATATTGGTTCTTGGCAGAATCCCATTTACGGGCTTTACCCTTTGGTTCAATATTTGACTCTCCGAAGTAGTCGTCGTCAAAATCAAACGCTTCTTCTCCTTGAGTGACTTCGTGCTTCTCCTGGAAGCTCTCAAGGAGAGCTCGATCGCCACGCTGGCGAGTTATAGGCGGTATGGCCAAAGCGCTGAGATCTTCTTCACCCAGTAGACTGTCGCCCATTTCTTCTTCAGTCAGCAGGGGCTGTGAATTGTAGAGTCCACCAACGAAGGTAGGCTCCCTTGGCAGATCATCCTCCATCAAGTCAGCATTGCTCATGAAGTCATCGGCTTCTTCATCTTGCAACAGTCCATCGCCAGTGAATGACTCCATCATTTGCTGTAGCGGTACCATACGATACTGTTCTGCGGTTGATGGTGGCGTTGGGGGCTGTAGACCGCTCAGAATTGCCATGAGCGTCTGTGTAGAATCTGCGCATGACTCGATAACAAACAGCTCATTTTTGAACTCCACGTCCACTAGCTGTGGGTGTTCCTGTCCATCACCTCCAATATTGACAGATATCTTTGCGGCCGAAATCGAACTCAAAGACACATAGCCCAAGTTTTTCAGCCCATTCAATTGGCCGTTGGCAGAGGGTATGGTAGAGACAGGTCCGTGGTCTTCTTCTAGGCGCGCTATGTCATCTATAGCATGCATCGAAGCCTTGCGGAGGTCGACCGTGACAGAATAGTCGTTTCTTGCTTGCTTACCCGTAACATGCGCTTCCGTGAGGACGAAGAGACCCTTCGAGAGTGAGTTCCGAGGATTGAGACCAATTGCGCAATCCCTCAGTAAAAGATCGACCTGAAGCGGCTGAGAGACTGCTGTGACTGGCGAACTCGCCTGGGAAGATTGTCGGCTGATGGTCTTAGGAAAGGATGCGCCTGTGACGGTTGCGACGCTCGAGGCCAAGCCTATAGCCAGATCGTCTACCGTGCCATCCTCAGCAATCCCCAGCGCTGCCATAATCGTGCTGACTCGGTATTCAACGCAAAAGTTGAACAACTTGACTTTCACCATGGGTTCCATCTCATCGCCCACCATCCTCAGCATGATGACGGGTAGTTCTTCCGATGGGTCTAGCTCCACAACTTCATGAACCAATACTTCTTCGTTGCGCCGAACAGTCGCTTTGCTTACTTCGACAGCAAGCAAAGCAGGAACTCCGACGTGTGCTAACGCGGATTCCTGCAAGATGACTGAGACATCTCCAAGTTTCTCATTCACAGTAACGCGAGCATCCAGCCGTTTCACAGATGCGAGGCTTAGAAGGCCAGGTCGATCATCATCTGGCAAGTATTTGGTGACCTTGGATAATCGAGCCAGCTCTATCCCCAGAGCCTCAAAGGCTTTCATGTGTTCAAGATCTGAAACATGAACACCGATTTCAGCGATTTCAACTCGGAGTACGGAACCTTTCTTTCGCTGACGTAGCAGGGTTTCGATGAGAATATCGTCGTTGTTTTCGTACGGGTTCTTTGATGGCGTGATTAGGGATATTAGCCTAGTGAGATCCTGCTCGCCAGGAGCGAAGAGAAAGTTGATTTCAGTGCCTTTCAATTCTCCAAAAAAAGGTGCAGTCTTGGGGGCGACCTCGGTGTAAGGGCCAGTCAGCTGTGTCTCGGAAACTTTGAGGCGCACATTGCTTTGCCGTACAGCAATGCGCACCGTCGTGGTGTGAAGTTGCATGGAACATGACTTCCCCCTGAGGGCCAAAGATACCTCACCGAGTTTTACGTCGATCTTCGGAGACTTCGTGGGTGGTGATTCTTTGACAGGGGGAGGTAGACCATCACCAAAATGTACACCGCGAGGCCGAGAACGAGCTGGAGATATGACCGGACTTGCGACTGCGCTACTAGAGTTGATGGAGTTGCTCAACTCTAATATGCCGCTGAACCCACCAAATGAGCCCAGCGCGTCGTCTAGTTTCTGGATGTCAAACAAAATGTTGAGGGGACGGGTGACGATGGTGATACGATCGTCTTGCCCCTGCTCGTACTTCAGTTCTATATCGTGATTGGGTTGTTCTAGCGGGACATTGGCCGACCGTCTGGATTTCGGCCGTGAGCTGCGGAAGGAAATGATGTCTTGATCCAAAGATGCTAATGTGAACTTGCCAATATGAAGTTGAGTTTGCAAAATACCGGAAGACTTGCCACTGGTGAGGTGTATAGCCGAGAAATCGGCTCTCAATATTGCGTCCGAAGGTTGAAGTTCCAGTTGGTGCTCTGAAAGCGGCCCTTCCTGTTTAGATTCCGCCGACACGTGCTCCAGCCACGATAGAGCAATGCTCTGCACGGAAACTTCAAGACTGATAGGAGAAGATTCCAAATTTTCCGTGGGCTTCGATTTCACAGTTTCTTCGCTTGAGGAATGTTCCCCCGTCAGAGCTTGTGTTGCCCGAGCAAGCATAGCGGCCATGATGCGGCCAGTGGATATGTCCATATGACCGACTACGGAGCCGACATCGACAATGATCGAAGCCACGCCTGTTGTCGTGGGCTCCGCTGTTTGCCGAGATGTTTGAAGGGATGCGGGAGTAGGTCGTCCGCGAGACGATGCTTCCAGGGAGGGCTTTCGACGGTGTGAAGAAGAATGTGCATAATTGGAGAACGATCCTGGCATTTCCGTGAAAATAGAATCTTCACCCAGATTGGAAGGACTAAACTCCATGCCTGCCGCATCATAGGCTTGCTCGCTTGTTGCATCCTTATGCTCTTTGTCACCGAGGGCCATGGGGAACCACACAGTAATCTCATCTATGGTGAGAAACCGTTTGGCATGTTTTCGCGGACCGGGCGCGTCAGGCGTAGGGGTTTGTGTAAGTTCTGGTCTTGGCGGCAAGACCGAGCTCTGGCGGCTCCCCGGACGTGGAGTCTCGCATCCATCGTCTGCTTCTGGCAATGGCGCTAAAATGCTACCGGAGATCATATCCTCTGGTATCGGTTCCGACCTATCGGAACTAGATTCTTTACTTGAGTCTGACGAAGAGTCCCAGCCTCCGGGAACATGTCCAGCATGAGCGGAACTAGCCTGCGTCGCACTCACTGCACTCATGTACATACTTTCAGCCTCATCGTGCGTGAAAAACCGTGACTGGGCCATGTCTTCATCTGGTGAAGGCGATGAATCAAGGTGCTGGTGCACGTCGTCGGAAAGCTCCTGAGTATCATCCGTTGTTCGCTCATGTGCTGCAGCTAAGTTGTCAGTACTGATGTGGGTTGCATGGACATGGCCCGATTGAGACGGTGAGTCGATCACATTCGGGATTGGAAAGGAGCGACCCAGAGCAGACACAGTAGGCAAGTCTGACACGGATGCATCACTAGCGGCTTCGGAGATGTGAGTATGTCGGCTTGAAGTTGCACCGTCTAGCCCCCACGTCGCCGCTTCCGAGGACTGTTCCATTGCCGGTACCTCCTCAAGTTGTGAATTGAGCATGTCATTCTGCATCGCGAAGTTGAGCACGTCCTCTTCATACGATAAACTACCCTCGCCAAGATCAGAGAATGCATGATGTTGCTGAGACTGGCCGAGTGAAGGCTGCAGTTGTTGATCATACACGCCGTCATCGGAAGTAGCGTCTGCAAAACGATCATCGTCTGTTGTTTGCGGCGACAGCGCTAGCTGTGCTTGGTCCGGGGATAAAGAACGCTTGGGTGAGGCAGCTTCTCCGCGAGAGATGGCACTCTGGACTTCTGTTGGCGAAACGATCTGGCTGGATGACGCCTCTTCATCGCTCCGGAATGTTGTCGAGCTTATCACTTCCTCTTGTATGGAGTGCCTAGACTCAACAGGCTGGTCTTGAACTTGACTCGTCGCAGGTTCGCTGGTGGCTTCATGGCTGCTTGACGCCTGAGATCGCCAAGTAGGCGGAGATGACGTCGTCTGCGAGAGCTGCGATTGAGATACGAAATTTTTGACATCGGACACAAGGCGCCCGCAGATGTTTTCCACCCGCATCCTCCGCTTACCTAGCTTCGAGGTGGCGGGAGGCAACGTTGTAGACTCAGCCTCAATGCGAACATCTTTGGCAGTGGTCGAGTCAATCGCTATACGCTCGATGTGAAAGCTCAGAGAAGAAGGTGAGGTTTCGCTTGACTTTGACGAGTCCATGGCATCGTTAGGGAAGTGATCCTCCACATCTATATCGATGTTGTTGACAACTATGCTTAGACGATCTAAAGCGGTGTTCAACATATTGCGAAGATATGTTGGGATCGTCAGAGCCGCTCCAATACCAGCAGAAGCCTCTTCGCCATCGTCGCTCGATGCGACCGACTCGTGCATATACGTAGGTTGAGACTCGAGCTCATGCTGCAGCTCGCGAATTTCTTCCAGAGGCTCCGTCTTTATGAATGACTTGGCCAGCTCGTCTACGGTGGGCACGTAGTCGTCGTCATCGGTGTCATTGTCTGAACCATCGGTGTCCTGGTTGTTGGGGGCAGCGGAAGGCGAAGCGGCCGTTGAAGGTGGCGAGGATCGTTTCTGGGTGTGCTGTCGGCGAGTATTTGAAGAGGGAGCACCTTCGACATGCTCGGTCAACCGAGCTTCTACGCGTATGCCATGTACCTCTATCAATATCTGGGGGACGCCGAATTCGAGGACGAAGGTAACCTGGAGGAGTGAGGCTTGCGCTTTCAACAGCTGGATCTCGGGAGGGAGGGTGAGGTGTAATAGTGCTAGGAGTTTCTAGAACATGGTGTCAGTACTAGGCGCACAGTGATGGACATCTCCGGGACGTACCTTGACGTGCAACCCAACGTCCCGAACCTCGAGTGTAGTGCGCCACCCGACATCGACGCTCACGAAGTCGGCAGGGTCTTTGTCCAGTATGTCGATGTGGCGCAACCCGTAGAGGAGCAGCTTCCGGCCGATGGAGCTCGAGAGCGTAGAGAAGAAAGCCATGGCGGTGGAGAGGCTGGCGACCGGGTTGGGGGACGCGCTGGTGGCAGGCTGGTCGAACGCCTATCGCCGGGAGAGAAGAGGCTCCATGGATAGCGGAGCGTGCGGGTTGGTGGCGCGTATCACAACTGCGAAGTGTGAAAGTCGTGCTATCGGTACGGCGATGCACAGTGGTGCCTGCCAAGTCTTGTTGCTTCACCAGCCGCGGATGTGAAGTATGGACGGTCCCGGATCTAGAAAAAGCAGTACTGTAGGGGCATCAGCAACGGGATTAGTGAGGGTGCCGGTCCGCGTGGCAATAAAAGACGTGGGTGATCACAGGGCGAGGTTCCGCCGTCTAGCGTCGAGGTTGCGGTGCTATGGAGCGCAGATGATGTGTTATGCCATCGCAGGCGACCGTGCAGCTGCCATCACCCGCTACCGCCCCGCGCATGCACCAACGCGCGCTAGGCAATCGATAAGCAAGGCCCCAACGCGTCAAGAGCGCGTGCTGTGAATGAGACAACAGTGGCCGTTGCGGTGCGGCTTAGACTTCACATTCGAAGAGTGAAAGACACCATTCCCCGTGTTCCCGCCTGCCCTGCTGGTACATGTAATCTGTGCAGGCCTCCGTATCTCGCCGCTCTTGGCACCGTTAGACCCTGTTACGTCAGCAGTCACTAGCTCCATTCAGGAAGGAACTCGCGGAAGTCACCGATAGGGCGGCGTCTGACACTCATACAACAAATTGTGAATAATATTTCCTTCACCAAACATTCGAAATTCTGAGCCGCAGACACAGTCGCTATCATGACTACGAACGATGCTGCGAACGACGACGAGTGGGCGCAGGCCGAAGGCGTCCCGAACCTAAGCGACCCATTCATCCAACAGTACTTACAGGGCCGAGACGCTTTGGTTCAGCAAGAGAAGAGACAACGAAGCGGTTCGTGCCCCAAAATGTTCGTCACTGTACAGCATGTGCAGTGGTCTAACAGCCTCCAGACTATCTTTTCCGCCAGAATCTCTCGCCCATGGCCCAGGAAGCATGCGCCATCGTCTCCCAGATTCGATTTGAGGAGCAACAGACCCTCTGGACAAAGGAATACGAAGACAGCTTACTAACCGAACATGTCGATGTCTTTCCAGGCATGATGTTCTCACTTGCCAAGGAGCGCATGGAGAAGAGCAAGCTGTGGCAGATAGTCAAGCGAATGCCGAAAGGCGCACTCTTGCACTGTCACTTGGAAGCCATGGTGGACCTTGACTGGGCGCTTGAAGAAGCTTTCAACACTGAGGGTGTCTGCGTTATTGCTGATAGTCCCATCACCGACGACAAGACCAGGCGCAAAACCGGCTTCTCCTTCACCTACTCCAAGGACGCGAACGGTGACGCTTCAATATGGAACGACAGCTACACTGCGAACACCGCGGTGCCTGTAAATCAAGCCGCGGATACCTTTCCAAATGGTGGCAAGAAGGCCTTCATCGAATGGATTCGCTCCCGCGTCACTATTACCCATTCAGAGCACCTCTCTCATCACGAAGGTCCCAACGAAGTATGGCGCAAGTTCATATCATGCTTTCCTATTCTCGGCTCCCTCATATACTACGAGCCCATATTCCGCAAGTTTGTACGCAGGATGTGCAAGGCTCTAGTCGACGATGGCGTATACTACGTTGACTTGCGTGCAGCGTTCTATACGCCCTACCGCAGCAGCAAAAAAGAGATCTGGGACTCGGATCACTTCAATTTGCTTGAGCATCTGGCGGACGAGATTGAGAAGTTCAAGGCGAGTGAGGACGGGAAAGACTTTTGGGGCGCTAGAATGATCTGGACGACCATTAGACAGTTCGGAAAGAAGCAGGTGATTGAGAGTAAGTTGCTTGCCGCTCGCACACATCTCGTCCATTTTCAACGCGTCTGGGAGCTTTTGTATTACCAAACTAACAATCGGCCAGGCATGAAGCAATGCATCGAGATGAAGATCGAATTCCCCGAGATTATCGCAGGCTACGATCTCGTAGGCCAGGAAGATCTCGGCCGCCCGCTTTCGGACCTTGCACCCGAGCTTTTCTGGTTTCGCAAGGCCTGCGCCCAAGAAGGAGTCGACATACCTTTCTTCTTCCATGCCGGGGAAACGCTTGGCGACGGCGACTCAACTGACGAGAATCTCTTTGACGCTATTATCTTGGGTACGCGGCGCATAGGGCACGGGTTCAGCCTTTACAAGCACCCACTCCTTATCGACATGGTCAAGGAGAAGAGAATCCTAGTGGAGAGCTGCCCAGTATCCAATGAAGTGCTAAGACTTTGCTCGAGCATCATGTCGCATCCTCTGCCAGCGCTGCTTGCCCGTGGGGTTCCTTGCTCGCTTTGCAACGATGATCCCACCATCCTTGGTCAAGGTGTATCTGGCATGTCGCACGACTTTTGGCAAGCGCTTCAAGGATGGGAGAATCTTGGTCTTGAAGGCCTGGGCTCATTGGCGGAGAACAGCGTGCGTTGGGCTAGTCTGGATGATTACAGTGCGAAAGAGTGGACCCAGGATGTCAAGGATGGAATGTTTGGGAAGGGTGTACGGGCACAAAGATTGAAGGAGTGGGTGAGCAAGTGGGAGAAGTACTGTGCTTGGATCGTCGAAGAGTACGGTGTGGATGAGAACGTAGAGCCGGAAGAGTGAATCTCTACAAGGCATAAGAACTGCTTCAGCACGGCACGTACATGGAGGAACGAGATTCAAGATCGTGTTTGGCAAGGTACAACACTCGAAAGGCATAACCATCCTCTTTTCGAAAATCATGAGTGCGATAAGGTAGCGAGATGATCTGCCAATGAAAGACATTCAGCATGAACTTAATCGCCGCTAGGACTATCCCCTAATTAGTTAAAAAAACACCCGACCAACCGTATGCCAAGCTGTCGTACGCTATCTTCACTACTGTGAGTATTCTTATTCTTACCTTATTCCCTACTCTAAAATAAAAGTAGGTAACATTATTTACTAAGTAATCTAGAAGTAGGTCTAAAACTTATTACTAATTGCTCTGCTTATAGAGCTATATATACTTAACTAATACTAAATAAAAGCGTAGCTACTAAGTAGTAGACTAGAAGTAATTATTTAACTAAATATAAAACAAAATTATAGTAATTATTACTATAAGTATAGTATAATAGTATTTTAGTATATTAACTTACTATACTATACTTAGTTAGAAATATTAAAACTCTAGATAATTATATATACTATAAAGTATAATATTATAATATTATAATATATATATAATACTCTAAATAAAAGTAAAATCTAAAGTAATTCTAAATAGAATTAGCTACTTTACATTCTAGCTACACTAAAAAGTAGTATTTTAAATTTTTAAAGTATTAAGCTATATAAGTCTTTAGACTTATACTAGCTACTTTTTATTAAGCTATTTAAGTTATACTTTATACTATATATAATAATTTTACTTTTATCTAAAGTCTTTTTACTTTTATTTAAACTATTAATATATTATATTTTATAGTATATATAATTATCTAAAGTTTTAATATTTCTTACTAAGCTTAGTGTAGTAAGCTAATATAGTATAATATATTAACCTACTATAGTAGCTTACAAAACGCTAACTCTTAATAATTATAGTAATTAAGTTCTATAGCTAATTAGATATTTTCTTTTAGTTTACTAATTATAGAGACTACTTTTATCTTTTATTATTTAATCTAAATAGCTTTATAAGTAAGGTAATAATAATTAATTAAACTTAAAATAATACGTGTATAGTATAAATTATAATATAATTACTTATAAAGTAAGTAATTATAGCTAATAAAAGCTTAGTAATACTAAATAGTATAGACTCTAAGGCCTACGTAACTACTAAGCTCTACTAAAATCTAAATAATACTCTTAAGTATTAGCTAGAAAGTAAAGCGTCTTAAGTCTAGAATAGACCTACTTAAGATTTTACTATATACCTTTCTATAGACTATTATATAATAATATAAGTATTTAAAAAATACTAGTATATTAATAAATAGCTTGTATATAGTACTTTAAATATAGTAACTTATTTAGAAATACTATATTAGTAAAGTATAGATAAGATATTTAATTTAGACTATCTAAAATAATATTAAATACTTATATAAGCTAATTAAAGCTAAAGTAAGATTTACTTATATAATTCTTTATAAAGTAGAGTTTTATATCTAACTAATATTAAAGAAAGTATAAAAGCTAGTTAGTTAAGCTTATATAATGTAATTAGCTATTTAAAATAAAGTAATTATAGTTAATTAGTGTTTTATATAATAAGCTATATATAAAAAGATTACTAGTAAAAAGCTTCTATAATCTAGTTTAGTTTTAGCTAATCTTAAGAAGCTTTTCTAAAGTATATAGCTATTTAAAAGATATTCTTTTTAAACTACTAAATTAATATAATATCTTTTAGTTCTTACTTTTAAAATTAGTTCTCTATAACTAAGTTTTAATACTTTTCTTTCTTAAGTTTAGAGAAATTCTTTTAGTATAGATATATCTTAATATTACTTAGTAAAAGTCTTAGCTTAGTATACTATTACTTTTATAAAGTAAAGCTATAGCTTTAATAATATTATTTAGTATCTTTAGCTTTTACTAAATATAAAATTGTTAATAAAAAAAGTAAACTAAGCTTTAGCTAGTAAAAATATACTAAATATATAAACTAAATTTATATATATTTTTCTTTATTATAAATCTATTTACTTTTTATTAATTAATAGAAAATACTACTTCTTTTCTAGGTTTATTTAGAAAGTTAATAATTACTTCTAAAAGATTATTCTAATTATTTATAGAATTATACAAATTAAAACTAGTATATTATCTACTTTTAATATCTTTTATCTAAGTATATCTATTTTTTTTTTATTCTTCTAACTAATATATATTTTGTAAAAGCTATATAAGTAAAAGCAAAACCTTCTAAGCTATATAGTAGAAAAAATTAAATAAAGAAGTATAAAAAAGGTTATCTTTTCTAAAGATATATAACTAGATTAGTAGACTAGCTAGAATAAAGATTACTAGTATTTTAAAAAGCTAGAACTTTTTTTTTTAAAATAGTCTATAACTATCTATTTTTAGTAAGCTTTAAGCGCTAGTAAACTAGCGTTAAGAGAAAGAGTAATAAAAAATCTTTACTTTAACTAGCTATATCTTTTTAAGTAAGTAAAAAATATCTAACTCTTTTTTTTTACATTATTTTCTAAAACTCTTTTTAATACTATTTCTAGAATTTTAGAGAGTTTACTTAGAGAGTTATTTAGAAATTTTAAAATAGTTAATAGTTAAACTTGCTTCTTAGTATATAATTTCTTACTAATATTTATACTTTTATTTCTATAGCTTAGACTTAAAACTTAATTTTTAAATCTTTATTAGCTTAGTTATACTACTTTAAAGTTTAAATATATTTATATATTAAATTTAAATTTTAAAAGTGTTTTTCTATAAACTAGTATTATATACTTATATAAACTACTTCTATTAGTTAATCTTACTCTATTTTCTATTATAAGCTTTTTTTAACCTTTTTAACTTTATTAAAGTTAAATAAAGTACTAAAAAAGTATTTTATAATTTATAGAATTAAACTATAATCTTAAGCTAAAACTTAAAAATTCTACTTCTAGTTTTTTCTTAGAAAAATAAGTTTAAGTAAGTTTAAAAGCTTTAAAGTTAAAAACTAAAATCTAAATTTTAAAATTACAAAAAGTAACTACTATTAAGATATCTTAATATAAGATTATTATAATAATATAGACTTTACTTAAATTATAAAACTTTACTTTTTTTTTACTATTTAAAAAGATATACGCTAATCTAGAGAGTAATAATTAAAAGCTCTCTTAAAAAATAGTATATTATAGTATAAAGGCTTACTAAGCTATGTTACTAAGTTCTTTAAAACTAGTTTAGTGTATTCTCTTTTAGATAATATAAAGAGTTTTGCCTTAGCTACTTTAGCTCTTTAAATAAATAGCTTTTAAAAATATAACTTTTAGAATATTTTTTTCTTCTTATTACTCTACTAAAAAATATTATAGTTAACTTGTTCTAATTTAGTAGAATCTATACCTCTTACTCTTTACTAAAGATTATAGTAATAACTTAAAATTTTAGCTTAAAATAATAAATAAGCTAAACTATTATAAAGAAAAGCTTAAAAGCTAGCTAGAATATATTATCTTTTAGCTAAGAAGAAAAGTTATACATATAATACTATTTTAGATAAGTTACTTAAGAAAATTTAATATAATATAAGTTTATATTATAAAGGTTCTTAGATAAATAATTCTATAATAATATACTAAAAGAATACTTCTAAAAAGCTATATAAAATTTAAATAAAGTAGTAAAGTATCTATTAATTAATTAAATACTACTTCTATAAAGCTTACTTCTAATAAGAAAAACTTTAAGAATAAGTATCTAAGAATATAGTAGTTTAATAATAATTTATATTTAAAATTTACATTACTTATAATACGTATAGTTATTTTAGAAAACTAAATAATTATTAACTTAATAAACTATATAAAATTAAAAAAGAAACTAAGACTATATAAAGTTAAAATAAAACTTGTATAAGTTTTAGTTAAGATAATTAATAAGTAAAAGTAACTTTAAATTAAGAACTTACTAAAGTATATATAGAAAGAGTTTATAGAATCTTCTTAAATTAGTTATATCTAAAGTAAGTAACTACTAATAAATAAATATAAAAAGAAAAAAGGCGCTTATACAAATACTATAGTAATAATAAATACTATACTATAAAGTTTTCTTTACTATAAGCTATAAATCTTTTTAGCTATACTTATATTAGAGTATTAAGCGTATTATATAATAAACTAGAGAAAAAAAGTAGTTAAAGAATAGACTTTAATTTAAAAAACTAAACTTGTTTTACTTAAGTTAAAAGTAATAAGATAAAAAGTAAAAAGAAGTAGTAAGAATAGTAGAATTTTATTAGAGATAGTCTACTAAAACTTTAAATATAATATATTTACTAATTTATACTACTAAATATATATATACTATAACTAATACTTGTTATTTTATACTTAAACTAGTTTCTACTAAGTTTATAAAGTAAGCTAATTTAATATATATAAAAGTTTTCTAGCGTTCTGTTATTATAATTAGAAGTAAAGTATAATTAGTTTCTTATATAGTATTAGTATCTATAAGAGTTAGTAAAAATAGAAAGAATACTTAGATATAGAATATTAAGAGTTAAAATAAATTTATTTTTACTTTAAGCTATAATTAGATAAATAACAATATTATAAACTTAGCGCTAGCTAGAAATTTATTTACTATATTATTATATAGTACCTAATTTTATAGTAAGAAAGAAAAGAAGCTATAGAATATTCTTTTTTCTATCTCTACTAGTACTTTTATAATATAAATATAAATAGGCTTTATATCTAATATATAATAAGTGTAAAGATTATAATAACTTAGTTATTATTATCTTTTTATTATTATTAAGCTTTGTTAAGATTGCACTTATTATAATTTCTTAACAAATTAGAAAAATTCCTAGTAAATCTAATTACTTACGTAATTAAGATTTTAGTAGCTAGTTTTAATCTGCTATACTAGGAGATTCTAAAACACCTCTATTTATCTTAGCCTAGTTAATATTAGAGTTATTACGTAATTTAATAACTCTTATCTTCTTATCTCTCTTTTTGCAATTGCTAAAAGATCTAGTAATAAACTAATTATTAGTCTATGCAATACAACGCATAGACTAATATAATTAGTACTAGTCTAGATTATAAATCTAGGAGATAAGAAGGATTTAGCAGACTTAGATTATAAATCTAGAAATTAATAGAAATTAAGCGGATTTAATTATAAATTCTTATCTTTAGGCGGAAATAGGCAGATATTTACGCAATTATTCTAGTAGCTATTTTCTATAAAAGAAATAGCAATTCTCTATAGTTATTCTTTACCTAGCAACAATATTATTACCTTTTACCTACTATTTACTCTGCAATTACTTTATTG